>NC_084596.1:218874-518874 GCF_033807715.1 Cololabis saira | reverse complement strand
ATTAAATATGCAGATGATACTGCACTAGTGATTAAATATGCAGATGATACTGCACTAGTGATTAAATATGCAGATGATACTGCACTAGTGATTAAATATGCAGATGATACTGCACTAGTGAGATTAAATATGCAGATGATACTGCACTAGTGAGATTAAATATGCAGATGATACTGCACTAGAGATTAAATATGCAGATGATACTGCACTAGTGATTAAATATGCAGATGATACTGCACTAGTGAGGTTAAATATGCAGATGATACTGCACTAGTGATTAAATATGCAGATGATACTGCACTAGTGATTAAATATGCAGATGATACTGCACTAGTGATTAAATATGCAGATGATACTGCACTAGTGATTAAATATGCAGATGATACTGCACTAGTGATTAAATATGCAGATGATACTGCACTAGTGATTAAATATGCAGATGATACTGCACTAGAGATTAAATATGCAGATGATACTGCACTAGTGAGATTAAATATGCAGATGATACTGCACTAGTGATTAAATATGCAGATGATACTGCACTATTGATTAAATATGCAGATGATACTGCACTAGTGATTAAATATGCAGATGATACTGCACTAGTGATTAAATATGCAGATGATACTGCACTAGTGAGATTAAATATGCAGATGATACCGCACTAGTGATTAAATATGCAGATGATACTGCACTAGTGATTAAATATGCAGATGATACTGCACTAGTGATTAAATATGCAGATGATACCGCACTAGTGATTAAATATGCAGATGATACTGCACTAGTGATTAAATATGCAGATGATACTGCACTAGTGATTAAATATGCAGATGATACTGCACTAGTGAGATTAAATATGCAGATGATACTGCACTAGTGATTAAATATGCAGATGATACTGCACTAGTGATTAAATATGCAGATGATACTGCACTAGTGGTTAAATATGCAGATGATACTGCACTAGTGAGGTTAAATATGCAGATGATACTGCACTAGTGATTAAATATGCAGATGATACTGCACTAGTGATTAAATATGCAGATGATACTGCACTAGTGGTTAAATATGCAGATGATACTGCACTAGTGGTTAAATATGCAGATGATACTGCACTAGTGAGGTTAAATATGCAGATGATACTGCACTAGTGATTAAATATGCAGATGATACTGCACTAGTGATTAAATATGCAGATGATACTGCACTAGTGATTAAATATGCAGATGATACTGCACTAGTGAGATTAAATATGCAGATGATACTGCACTAGTGATTAAATATGCAGATGATACTGCACTAGTGAGGTTAAATATGCAGATGATACTGCACTAGTGATTAAATATGCAGATGATACTGCACTAGAGATTAAATATGCAGATGATACTGCACTAGTGATTAAATATGCAGATGATACTGCACTATTGATTAAATATGCAGATGATACTGCACTAGTGATTAAATATGCAGATGATACTGCACTAGTGATTAAATATGCAGATGATACTGCACTAGTGAGGTTAAATATGCAGATGATACCGCACTAGTGATTAAATATGCAGATGATACTGCACTAGTGATTAAATATGCAGATGATACTGCACTAGTGAGGTTAAATATGCAGATGATACTGCACTAGTGATTAAATATGCAGATGATACTGCACTAGTGATTAAATATGCAGATGATACTGCACTAGTGATTAAATATGCAGATGATACTGCACTAGTGATTAAATATGCAGATGATACTGCACTAGTGATTAAATATGCAGATGATACTGCACTAGTGATTAAATATGCAGATGATACTGCACTAGTGATTAAATATGCAGATGATACTGCACTAGTGATTAAATATGCAGATGATACTGCACTAGTGATTAAATATGCAGATGATACTGCACTAGTGATTAAATATGCAGATGATACTGCACTATTGATTAAATATGCAGATGATACTGCACTAGTGATTAAATATGCAGATGATACTGCACTAGTGATTAAATATGCAGATGATACTGCACTTGTGGTTAAATATGCAGATGATACTGCATTAGTGATTAAATATACAGATGATACTGCACTAGTGATTAAATATGCAGATGATACTGCACTAGTGATTAAATATGCAGATGATACTGCACTAGTGGTTAAATATGCAGATGATACTGCACTATTGATTAAATATGCAGATGATACTGCACTAGTGATTAAATATGCAGATGATACTGCACTTGTGGTTAAATATGCAGATGATACTGCATTAGTGATTAAATATACAGATGATACTGCACTAGTGGTTAAATATGCAGATGATACTGCACTAGTGATTAAATATGCAGATGATACTGCACTAGTGATTAAATATGCAGATGATACTGCACTTGTGGTTAAATATGCAGATGATACTGCATTAGTGACTAAATATACAGATGATACTGCACTAGTGATTAAATATGCAGATGATACTGCACTAGTGATTAAATATGCAGATGATACTGCACTAGTGAGGTTAAATATGCAGATGATACTGCACTAGTGATTAAATATGCAGATGCTACTGCACTAGTGATATTAAATATGCAGATGATACTGCACTAGTGATTAAATATGCAGATGATACTGCACTAGTGATTAAATATGCAGATGATACTGCACTAGTGATTAAATATGCAGATGATACTGCACTAGTGATTAAGTATGCAGATGATACTGCACTAGTGATTAAATATGCAGATGATACTGCACTAGTGAGATTAAATATGCAGATGATACTGCACTAGTGATTAAATATGCAGATGATACTGCGTTAGTGAGGTTAAATATGCAGATGATACTGCACTAGTGATTAAATATGCAGATGATACTGCACTAGTGATATTAAAAATGCAGATGATACTGCACTAGTGATTAAATATGCAGATGATACTGCACTTGTGGTTAAATATGCAGATGATACTGCACTAGTGATTAAATATGCAGATGATACTGCACTAGTGATTAAATACACAGATGATACTGCATTAGTGAGGTTAAATATGCAGATGATACTGCACTAGTGATTAAATACACAGATGATACTGCACTAGTGATTAAATATGCAGATGATACTGCACTAGTGATTAAATATGCAGATGATACTGCACTAGTGATATTAAATATGCAGATGATACTGCACTAGTGATTAAATATGCAGATGATACTGCACTAGTGAGGTTAAATATGCAGATGATACTGCACTAGTGAGGTTAAATATGCAGATGATACTGCACTAGTGATTAAATATGCAGATGATACCGCACTAGTGAGATTAAATATGCAGATGATACTGCACTAGTGATTAAATATGCAGATGATACCGCACTAGTGATTAAATATGCAGATGATACTGCACCAGTGATTAAATATGCAGATGATACTGCACTAGTGATTAAATATACAGATGATACTGCACTAATGATTAAATATGCAGATGATACTGCACTAGTGATTAAATATGCAGATGATACTGCACTAGTGATTAAATACACAGATGATACTGCACTAGTGATTAAATATGCAGATGATACTGCACTAGTGATTAAATATGCAGATGATACTGCACTAGTGATTAAATATGCAGATGATACTGCACTAGTGATTAAATACACAGATGATACTGCACTAGTGATTAAATACACAGATGATACTGCACTAGTGATTAAATATGCAGATGATACTGCACTAGTGATTAAATATGCAGATGATACTGCACTAGTGATTAAATATGCAGATGATACTGCACTAGTGATTAAATACACAGATGATACTGCACTAGTGAGATTAAATCATGGGCCAGTTCTGGACCATTTTTCTTAAATGTTGTGAAAGGGAAAACCTCGTCCTCAACACCTTAAAGACAAAGGAAATTACCTTTTGATTTCAGGAAGTAAAATTAATTTCAGCCACTTTTATCATCGGAGAGTTCTGCAGAACTTTGTGCTTGATCACAAACTTAAATGGGACGATTGGTCTGACTGTCCGGGCACTGAGTTAAACCTAAAAGACTTTAATCTTCTCAAATACGGCAGTGCCTTATATAAGATCATTACGGTCATTTCTGTTCCTGTAGTCAGGGGGATTGTGGGTAATGTAGTCAGGGGGATTGTGGGTAATGTAGTCAGGGGGATTGTGGGTAATGTAGTAATGTAGTCTTGTAGCATTTCCTGTAGCAGCTCCATCAGGTAGATGCTAACTCAACCCCAGCCACTATAGTCGCTATTTTACCAGATATTTAGTGCAATTTATAGTGCGGAAAATACGGTACTTCTTAAAGAAACTTGTCTTTTAATGTTAATGTTAAATGGTTCATTAAAAATAGGTCAAACACGTCCTTTCTACCCAAGCCATTAAACTTTAATATTGATAATAAATCCATCTCTCCATCCATCATTAAACTTTAGTATTGATAGGAACTAAATCTCTCCATCCATCCATCATTAAACTTTAATATTGATAGTAAATAGATCCATCTCTCCATCCCTCAGTTCCTCAGGACGGCTTCCTGCTCAGCTGTGTGTTTGCTGTGGCCGACTACCCGGAACAGATGGCCGACAAGCAGCTGCTGGCCACCTGGAAGAGGGTAAGACCCGGTCCAGGACCCGGTCCAGGACCCGGTTTAGACCACTCAGACCATTCAGTGAATGAGGCGGTAACCGTGTTTTCTTTAACTGCTGTGGTTCCAGGTGATCCAGGCCTGTGGAGGCGTGGTGGAGCCCACGCTGAGCAGCCGCTGCACCCACCTGCTGTGTGAGAGTCAGGTCAGCAACATGTATGTGCAGGTACGTGTTAGCATGCTGCTACGCAGGTACGTGTTAGCATAGCAGCTAAGCAGCTACGCAGGTACGTGTTAGCCTGCTGCTACGCAGGTACGTGTTAGCATAGCAGCTACGTAGCTATGCAGGTACGTGTTAGCATGCTGCTACACAGGTACGTGTTAGCATAGCAGCTACGCAGCTACGCAGGTACGTGTTAGCATAGCAGCTACGCAGCTATGCAGGTACGTGTTAGCACAGCAGCTCGCAGCTACGCAGGTATGTGAGGGTTTCTCTGGTCTGGTCAGAGTTTCTCTGGTCAGGGTTTCTCTGGTCAGGGTTTCTCTGGTCTGGGTTTCTCTGGTCTGGGTTTCTCTGGTCAGGTCAGGGTTTCTCTGGTCTGGGTTTCTCTGGTCAGGGTTTCTCTGGTCAGGGTTTCTCTGGTCAGGGTTTCTCTGGTCAGGTCAGGGTTTCTCTGGTCAGGTCAGGGTTTCTCTGGTCTGGTCAGGGTTTCTCTGGTCAGGTCAGGGTTTCTCTGGTCAGGTCAGGGTTTCTCTGGTCAGGTCAGGGTTTCTCTGGTCAGGTCAGGGTTTCTCTGGTCAGGTCAGGGTTTCTCTGGTCAGGGTTTCTCTGGTCAGGTCAGGGTTTCTCTGGTCTGGTCAGGGTTTCTCTGGTCTGGTCAGGGTTTCTCTGGTCAGGGTTTCTCTGGTCAGGTCAGGGTTTCTCTGGTCAGGTCAGGGTTTCTCTGGTCTGGTCAGGGTTTCTCTGGTCTGGGTTTCTCTGGTCAGGGTTTCTCTGGGTTAGGGTTAGGGTTTCCTAGCCCTAAGGCGGTGTGTTTTCCCACCAGGCCCTCAGGGAGGGTTAGGGTTTCTCTGGTTAGGGTTAGTGTTTCCTAGCCCTGATGCGTTGTGTTTTCTCTAGGTTAGTGTTTCCTAGCCCTGATGCGGTGTGTTTTCCCATCAGGCCCTGCGGGAGGGTTAGTGTTTCTTACCCCTCATGCGGTGTGTTTTCCCATCAGGCCCTGCGGGAGGGTTAGGGTTTCTCTGATCTGGTTAGTGTTTCTTATCCCTGATGCGTTGTGTTTTCTCTAGGTTAGTGTTTCTTATCCCTGATGCGTTGTGTTTTCTCTAGGTTAGGGTTAGTGTTTCCTAGCCCTAAGGCGGTGTGTTTTCCCATCAGGCCCTGCGGGAGGGGAAGCGCTGCGTCACGGCCCACTGGCTCAACACGGTGCTGAAGAAGAAGAAGATGGTTCCTCCTCACCGGACGCTGCACCTGCCGTTCGCCTTCCCGCCGGGGGCCAAGCCCTGCTCCCAGCACGTAGGTGGTCCCCCCTGGTCCCTCCTGGTCCTGATTCTGGTCCCCCAGGAACCGGGACCGGTCCCTCAGGAACCGGTCCAGGTCCCGTCTCACCCCCCCTCTCTCCTCAGATCATCTCTGTGACGGGGTTCGTGGACGCCGACCGGGACGACCTGAAGCTGATGGTGTACCTGTCCGGGGCCCGGTACACCGGGTACCTGTGCCGCAGCAACACCGTGCTCATCTGCAAGGAGTGAGTCGTACGTCAGGTGACCCGTCTGGTCCCACATCTCACCTTCAGGCTGCAGGGGTCCACCATGTGACCGCGGTCCTGATACCCTAACCTAACCCTGTCTCCCCAGGCCGGGGGGGCTGAAGTACGAGAAGGCCCGGGAGTGGAAGATTCCCTGCGTCAACGCCCAGTGGCTCTGCGACGTCCTGCTGGGGAACTTCGAGGCCTTGAGGCTGATCCAGCACTCCAGATACTCCACGTTCAGCCACCCAGAACCGCTGCAGCCCAACGCCCAGCTGGTCCAGAACCTGCTCGGTACGTAACGGTCCAGAACCTGCTCGGTACTTAACGCCCAGCTGGTCCACATGACAAATTTAACAGCAGAAGGCTTGCACATGTGTGTGTGTGTGTGTGTGGGGGGGTTCTAGGGGTGGGGGTATCCCGACACAGTTCCCCAAGTGAGCACCGCGGCCAGTAAGTCTGAACTTCTCTCAGAGCTGCTCCTCAGCCAATGTCCTTGATGTTATCAGACGGCTCGGTCAGTTCTGATCCAGGTCCACAGATGTTCCTGAGAGGGGAGGGTTAGTGGGGGCAGAGTCACCTTGTTTACATTCCACCAGGGAGATTGTGACTTTACATTCCACCAGGGAGATTGTGACTTTACATTCCACCAGAGAGATTGTGACTTTACATTCCACCAGGGAGATTGTTACTTTACATTCCACCAGCGAGGTTGTGACTTTACATTCCACCAGGGAGATTGTGACTTTACATTCCACCAGCGAGGTTGTGACTTTACATTCCACCAGGGAGATTGTGACTTTACATTCCACCAGGGAGATTGTGACTTTACATTCCACCAGGGAGATTGTGACTTTACATTCCACCAGAGAGATTGTGACTTTACATTCCACCAGGGAGATTGTGACCAGAGCGATCGGCCAAACCGCCCTGTCAAGGCCAGATTATAGAATCAACAATTATATTGAAAACAGACTCAGTAATTTTCCGTCTGCCTTCAGTCTCTGGTTCATCAATGGCGACTCCAATCAGACGAATTTGTAATCAATTCCCGCGAAGCCGAGCTTCCAACTTCTCCAGGGTCTTATCCATCTTGTCAATGAACTCAAAGACGCCGCCAGCCTGAGATTCTGTTCAAGAATCACATCCAGCTTACGGCTTTGCTCCCCCAGCGTTAAAGTCTGAGTGTTGATCACCTTGCTTGATCCTTCAGCCACGTCCGGCAGCTCTGAAAGAGCCAGAACAGCTGTCGACCACTTACGCGTTTGTCAGTAGACCAGGAATCCCCCTCCTCCGATCAAGAGAAATCCTGTTATCATAAATCCAATTATGAAGCATCTTCAACGTCCTCGACAGACAGAATCACCAAACACAACGGTTTCCAATATTTATAGGAATCCATTGTGTATCCAGCAAAAAACATCCCATCGGGGCAGGAGGGCTCCCTTACCCCCTGACTTCTCGTCGCAAAAATTTGGTCAATTGTGCTGAGAGACCAGTTAATCAATTCCATGATTGTAGAGTTTGGGAGGAGTGAAAAGGAGAGACTCTGAAGACGAGACAGGACAAAAGCAGTAGCAGGGCAGATAGGGAGGGAGAGGAGCAGAAAAGCGTCCAAAGACCACCCTGATTATAGACCACCCTGAATATAAGACGCCCCTCTCTTTTCAAGACTGAATTTTGTGGTTGTTCCAGGTGCCTGGAGAACCCCGGTGAAGGTTTCTCCGGAGGCGCTAGCGGTGAGTTCCCACCTCCGTCACCAAACATGGACACGGGCGGCTAGCAGCTAGCGGCACCTACGGGTGGCTAGCACCTGGTTGAACCTTCTCCCCTCTCTCCTGGTAGGGTCTCCAGCTGCTCCAGAAGCAGAAGAACTCCGACTCCGCCAACTCTCCTGCCAGCAAGAAGGCCAGGTGAGATCCTAGCGTGAGGTCCTAGCGTGAGGTCCTAGCGTGAGGTCCTAGCGTGATGTCCTAGCTTGAGGTCCTAGCGTGAGGTCCTAGCGTGAGGTCCTAGCGTGAGGTCCTAGCGTGAGGTCCTAGCGTGATGTCCTAGCGTGATGTCCTAGCTTGAGGTCCTAGCGTGAGGTCCTAGCGTGAGGTCCTAGCGTGAGGTCCTAGCGTGAGGTCCTAGCGTGAGGTCCTAGCGTGAGGTCCTAGCGTGAGGTCCTAGCGTGAGGTTCTAGCGTGAGGTCCTAGCGTGAGGTCCTAGCGTGAGGTCCTAGCTTGAGGTCCTAGCTTGAGGTCCTAGCGTGAGGTCCTAGCGTGAGGTCCTAGCGTGAGGTCCTAGCGTGAGGTCCTAGCTTGAGGTCCTAGCATGAGGTCCTAGCTTGAGGTCCTAGCGTGAGGTCCTAGCCTGAGGTCCTAGCCTGAGGTCCTAGCGTGAGGTCCTAGCGTGAGTTCCTAGCGTGAGGTCCTAGCTTGAGGTCCTAGCTTGAGGTCCTAGCGTGATGTTCTAGCGTGAGGTCCTAGCTTGAGGTCCTAGCGTGAGGTCCTAGCGTGAGGTCTTTTGAAGAATAATATGATATTAAACCTTTTTTAGAAGAACGAGTCAAATTCTAAGGCAGGAGAAGCAAAGCATTCTCACAACACAATCAAATTCAAGTGTTATGAAATTGCCAGCGTTCCTAAACATCTGTACAATAACCTTCCCAATAACCCCTGCTCACAACCACACAGCGGACTTACCTAAAGTTTTGGGATGACGTCAACCGTTCTCTGGCACTCCAATTCACAGACTTTCAACAACAACCCAGCAACGATAATTTGGGATTTTTAAAAGGACCCCTTACCTCTGAATAATTTGGATAGAAGTGACTGGTGTGTCGTTGGTCTGGAAAAAGGAGTTTCCATCGAAGGTCTATTGTCATCCGGGTCACAGCACCAAATTGTTGAAGAATAATATAAAATCCAGTTGAGAAGTCCGCTGTGGTGTAGAGAGTTTCAGTCTGTGGTGTAGAGAGTTTTAGTCTGTGGTGTATTTAGTTTTATTCTGTGGTGTAGAGAGTTTTATTCTGTGGTGTAGAGAGTTTTAGTCTGTGGTGTATTTAGTTTTATTCTGTGGTGTAGAGAGTTTTAGTCTGTGGTGTAGAGAGTTTTAGTCTGTGGTGTACAGAGTTTTAGTCTGTGGTGTAGAGAGTTTTAGTCTGTGGTGTAGAGAGTTTTAGTCTGTGGTGTAGAGAGTTTTAGTCTGTGGTGTAGAGAGTTTTAGTCTGTGGTGTAGAGAGTTTTAGTCTGTGGTGTAGAGAGTTTTAGTCTGTGGTGTAGAGAGTTTTAGTCTGTGGTGTAGAGAGTTTTAGTCTGTGGTGTATTTAGTTTTAGTCTGTGGTGTAGAGAGTTTTAGTCTGTGGTGTAGAGAGTTTTAGTCTGTGGTGTAGAGAGTTTTAGTCTGTGGTGTAGAGAGTTTTAGTCTGTGGTGTAGAGAGTTTTAGTCTGTGGTGTAGAGAGTTTTAGTCTGTGGTGTAGAGAGTTTTAGTCTGTGGTGTATTTAGTTTTAGTCTGTGGTGTAGAGAGTTTTAGTCTGTGGTGTAGAGAGTTTTAGTCTGTGGTGTATTTAGTTTTAGTCTGTGGTGTAGAGAGTTTTAGTCTGTGGTGTAGAGAGTTTTAGTCTGTGGTGTAGAGAGTTTTAGTCTGTGGTGTAGAGAGTTTTAGTCTGTGGTGTAGAGAGTTTTAGTCTGTGGTGTAGAGAGTTTTAGTCTGTGGTGTAGAGAGTTTTAGTCTGTGGTGTAGAGAGTTTTAGTCTGTGGTGTAGAGAGTTTTAGTCTGTGGTGTAGAGAGTTTTAGTCTGTGGTGTAGAGAGTTTTAGTCTGTGGTGTAGAGAGTTTTATTCAGTAGCCGGCGGTGAGCAGGACCAGCACAGAGCGTGTCTGAGTTGGTGTGCTGACCCAGAGTGGTTTGACAACAGGGCTTTTATACAAAAAGTTCAAAGCACAGACGGCAAGAATCAACAAACCAAAGGTGAAAGACGAAGCAATTAAAAGCTATTTCCAGTCAGATGTGATGGTTCAGTTGGAACTAGCCCATAGTCAGTCAGGAAGTCCATCATGTGGCATTTCCCTGGTTCAAGTCTTCGTCTCTGCAGGGGTAGGAAGCCGAAGCTACTTCCAACGTGTCAGCAGGGGTGTAGGAAGCTGGAACTGGCGTGACAATGTGTCTCAACAGGTTCTAGCGTGAGGTCCTAGCCTGAGGTCCTAGCCTGAGGTCCTAGCGTGAGGTCCTAGCGTGAGGTCCTAGCCTGAGGTCCTAGCCTGAGGTCCTAGCCTGAGGTCCTAGCCTGAGGTCCTAGCCTGATGTCCTAGCCTGAGGTCCTAACCTGAGGTCCTAGCCTGAGGTCCTAGCCTGAGGTCCTAGCCTGAGGTCCTAGCCTGAGGTCCTAGCCTGAGGTCCTAGCCTGAGGTCCTAGCCTGAGGTCCTAACCTGAGGTCCTAGCCTGAGGTCCTAGCCTGAGGTCCTAGCCTGAGGTCCTAGCCTGAGGTCCTAGCCTGAGGTCCTAGCCTGATGTCCTAGCGTGAGGTCCTAGCCTGAGGTCCTAGCCTGAGGTCCTAGCCTGAGGTCCTAGCCTGAGGTCCTAACCTGAGGTCCTAGCCTGAGGTCCTAGCCTGAGGTCCTAGCGTGAGGTTCTAGCGTGAGGTCCTAGCGTGAGGTCCTAGCCTGAGGTCCTAGCCTGAGGTCCTAGCGTGAGGTTCTAGCCTGAGGTCCTAACCTGAGGTCCTAGCCTGAGGTCCTAACGTGGTTTTTCCCTAACAGGCTGGAGGAAATCACGTCCCCCAGTAAGAAGCTCCTCCCCCCAGACTCCGCCCCCCTGGTGATGTTCACCGGCTTCGAGCCGCTGCAGGTGCAGCAGTTCACCAAGGTGAGGCTTTACCGGACCTGGTCCTGGACCGGGACCGGGACCAGGACCTCCACAGGTCCGGTTCTGATTCTGCAACACCAGTACTGGAGTTGAGGGGGGATGAGGGGGGATGGCATCCCCCCTGAAATAAAAACGGTCCAAATCATCCCCTGAAATAAAAACGGTCCAAATCATCCCCCCTGAAATAAAAACGGTCCAAATCATCCCCCCTGAAATAAAAACGGTCCAAATCATCCCCCCTGAAATAAAAACGGTCCAAATCACCCCCCCTGAAATAAAAACGGTCCAAATCATCCCCCCCTGAAATAAAAACGGTCCAAATCATCCCCCCTGAAATAAAAACGGTCCAAATCATCCCCCTCTGAAATAAAAACGGTCCAAATCATCCCCCCCTGAAATAAAAACGGTCCAAATCATCCCCCCCCGAAATAAAAACGGTCCAAATCATCCCCCCCTGAAATAAAAACGGTCCAAATCATCCCCCCTGTAAAACTGCCATCCCTCCTTTCCATCCCTTATGTCATTTCATCAATTCATGTGCTTTTACTGCTATTTCAACATTTAGAGTCATCACCAGAAAAATAACACCAGAAAAATGTGACAATTTTCACCTGTTTCAAGTAAATTTTCACTTGAAATAAGTAGAAAAATCTGCCAGTGGGACAAGATTTATCTTCTTATTACAAGCAAAAAAATCTACTGACCCGTACTAGGGCTCAGAAATCATATATCCGCTCATCTTTCAACAAAGTGTGACCATAAAATGTATATTTATATTGTGAGTAGATGTATGTGATGGAAAAGATCAATATGCATTTATTAGTGCTATTTTAACGTTTTGTGCTGCTGCTCTATCTCCCCCACAGGAAGGGTTGTGTTCAATGACGTAACGTATTAATCAACGTTTCCAAACAGATCTTTCAGACCTCATCCCTCCATCTATTTAGTTTCTATGAAGTGTTAATGTGGTTTATAATTAGTTTTAATATGGCGTGACTTCCAAACAAGAACAATAAACGATTAATAAAACATGCATGATATACACTCACTGAACAGAGATTGTGGGGAAACATGCACATTTCTCGCTAGAAAATGTCATCAAACCACTTTTAAATTGACGTATTTGCATTTTTTATAAAGAAGAAAGAGGAAACGGCTGGCGGTGATCAGCTGCTCTGAGCGTCACATGGAGCCGCAGACGGGATTACACTGGAGCAGAGGTGGAAAAAGTACAAAAATATTGTACTTAAGTAAAGTCTGTAAGTCTGCTTGAAAATTACTTAAGTAAAAGTAAAAAAGTACCTCAAATTAAATATAATAAAGTACCAAAAGTACATGGTGTAAAATGTACTTAAGTACAAAAGTACAAAGTACAAAGTACAAAATTATTTTCAAAAGGATTGCAAAGAAATGAAGAATCCAAGAATTTGCTTACAACTCTAAATAATGGTGATATTATTCTGACCCCTTTAGCGTTTGTTTCCATTACCCCATTTTAATTTCGTCGGCTGCCGCTCAAGGCTGATTTATGGTTCCGCGTTACACCAACGCAGAGCTACGGCGTAGGGTATGCGGCCTTACGCACCGTACGGTGCGCTTCGCCGCGTACCCTACGCCGTAGCTTACGGCGTAGGGTACGCGTCTGCCCCAGGTGTCTCGTCACGGAGCCGCCGCCGGGCAATCACGGGCAATCCACGCGCCCCCCTTCCTTCCCGTCCGCCTTATGGTTCCGCGTTAAATCGACGCACACCCTACGCCGTACCCTAGGGCGTAAGGTGTGCGTTGCCCAGGGCTGGACTGGGACAAAAAATCGGCCCGGGCATTTTGAGCCTAGACCGGCCCACCAGGTATTGATGAGAAAATAAAGCCTATGAATGAAAACAAACGTTCTTGTGACACCGCTTGTACACTGTCTTGTTGGTGTGTATGTTCTTGTCTAATAAACCTAAACCTACACCATCCCCCCAGTCCCGTTATAGATGTACTTAGTACTGTTTCTGAGTAGACCAGCAAACCTGTATGACAAGCCGTTTTAACATTTAATAGCTAGACTGGATATGTGTTGCAGATATCTGTAATTCAATTCCTCCTAGTCAAAAAGAACATTTCAGATATCTACAATGATATATTAACCCATTTTAAACAGGGGGAACACATTCTGACAGCGTGAAATACTGCTGTCAGAATGCGTTCCCCCTCTGTTTATCATGAAGGGATGCTCACACATCTTTCAAATTCATACTGCTGACTTCTTTCACCACCACAGAGTCCTGTGATTTTCAGGCTGATATCATCATATTTGACCATTTTAAACAGGGGGAATGCAGCGCTGCCTCTGTTTTTACTAACTAATGACCCTGAATTGCCTAAACAGTGGGTACTTCCAATATATGTACACAAAGTCTTTGCTGCGATGGCATCACTGTAGGTAAACATTTCTCCAAAAAGATTGATGTATTATTTCACCCACTCACTAATAATCACAGCATTATTAAAATTTAGTGACAATCAGGAATCCAACCACCACTGTCCCTGTCAAAAAAGCAACTTAAATTTGGAGTTGCTAATTTAGTTTTACAGAATATATAAGATATTGAATATGAACTCATCATTCAAATCAAATCAAATCAAACTTTATTTGTAAAGCACCTTTCATACAAAAAATGTAACACAAAGTGCTTTCCATAAAACATAAACATAAAATGTATTAATGTCCCCCCCCCTCCCCCATCCCCCATCCCTCCTACCCCCCCCCCCCCCCCCCCCCTCCCCGCACACACACAGACAGACACAAGCAGACACATGGTGTAGACATGGCTAGGCACAGAGGATCCAGGTGAGGAAACGGTAACAGGGAGCCGTCCACGCCAGGAGGTCTCATAGCCCGCAGCTACAAGGGGGGGGGCCCACTCTTCCATTTTCTTTAGTTCTTTTCTTTTTTCATCCCCTGATGGAAATTTCCTGATCCTGTCTCGTTCTCTCGACATTGTGTGACAGTTTGTTCCAACTCCACCCGTCTGGATCAGAGCAGCTTGTGTCTGCGCTTGGTCTGATCAGTTGTATTGAACAACAGACACATATATTTATTGATATGCACAGACTAGTACACATTTAGGTCTGTAATGGAACGTGACTGTTGATATTTATAAAAGAAAAAACGAAAAAAAAACGAAGAAAAAAAAAATTTGAAAAAAAAAAATGGCCCATAGCGCAAGGCCCCTTGGGGCGCGAGGCCCCTTGGGGTCGCACGGTTCGCACACCCCTTGCGGCGGGCGTGACTCCAGCCCATAACCAATCTAACTCATCATAACCAATCGGCCAGTGGTACCAGTTGTTGTTAGGTAAAAAACAAAATCAAATGGGCCAATGGGCCTGCCCGGGCCAAAAGAATTTTTTTTTTTTTTTTTTTTTTTTTGGCCCAGCCCGGCCCAACATCCCCATCGGCCCACCGGGCAAATGCCCGGTGGGCCGATGGCCAGTCCACCCCTGGCGTCGCCGCGTACCTTACGCCGTAGCTCTGCGCCGGTGTAACACGGAACCATAAATCAGCCCCTGCTGTGCTGTTCTCACGGCAATAGCCTACATTTTCATTTAATGTAAGACTTTAATTTGTAGCGAGTAACGACGTGTCCAATTTTAAATATAGTGGATTAAAAGTACGATTTTTTCCTTGAAAATGTAACGAAGTAAAAGTAAAAGTACAGAAAAATGAAAGTATCAAAAATCTTACTTAAGTACAATAACGAAGTACTTGTACTTCGTTACTTTACACCACTGCACTGGAGTCAAGAGTATTCTACTGAGAGAGACGCAGATGGGAACCTTTTACGTCAGTAGGTGTCGCTAAAGTCTCCTGACCAAGCGTCGGCTTTTGACCAGTCGGGAGTGAGACTGTTGGTTTCTGACGGTGGTTCTGGTTCTGGTTCTGACTGGTCCTGGTTCTGGTCCTGGTTCTGACTGTGGTTCTGTTCTGGTTCTGGTCCTGCAGAGGCTCCAGGCTCTAGGGGGGGAACCGGCCGACAGCGTCTCCAGAGCGACTCACCTGGTGGCCGGGAAGGTGACGAGGACGCTGAAGTTCCTGACGGCCGTTTCTCTGGTGAAGCACATCGTCTCCCCCGAGTGGCTGGAGGAATCCTGGAGGAACCAGAGGTTCCTGGGTAGGTTTAGGGTTAGTCCCAGGCCAGGGACTTACCTGTCTCTGGCCTGGGACTTTTTAAATATAAACTGAAAACTCATTTATTCAGGGCTTTTAATAGCCAGTAGTTTTATACTTTAGTCTTGATGGTGTTTTTTTATTCTGGTTTTATTCTGTTAAGATGTTTGCATATACACACTGTATATGTACACACACAGGTATATATATATATATATATATATATATATACCATTCACCATTGCATAAATCAAATAAATTTGATTTAGGCTTTTAAAAGAAAAAAATCTTTTACAAAATTACAAGGTAGAAGAAAATATTTATTCAACATAAATAAAAAACTGAACATTTTTTAATTTCCCAGCATTTTTTAAATATTCCAGCAAATATTATACCAGCAAAGAACAATCACTTAAAATAAATAAATTAGCAAAATACATTTTTTGTCCATCTTTGAGCTTACGTTAGGCTTAACTTCATTGTAACATAGGCCTTAAAACAATAATAATGCATTAAAGCACATTGTAAAAAAAAAGTGCAAAATAAGTGGATAAACCCACAACAATGAATAAGTATCCTGGGCATAAGTCTGCTTATCCTACTTCTTCAGGAAAAGTGGCAGGTTCTTCATTATGAACAGTAGCTTCTCTGCTTTCTCACTGGCGAGTCGGTTCCTCCTCATCGATGATATGAGATGCAGCACTAAACAGCCTTTCACTGTCGCTGCTTGTGCATGGAGCAGACAGGTACCTTGGGATGGGGACAACATTGTAGGTTCAGTTGTTTTATCAATGCCTTAGCAATAACAAAATAAAGAAAAAATAAAGTAAAAGGAAATTAATCATTTTCCCATACAAGTAGTCTACCTAATTATTTATATTATTGTTTTAAATATTATTGTATCATGTCTCCATTTCTCTTATGCACTCTTCAGTACTTTTATTTGTTTTATTGCTTTTATGTTAAATATATTATTATTACCTGCGTGCCATCTTTGCCAAGTCAGGAAAGCGGCCTTGATTGGTCCTCCAATATGCGAGAGGGTTCTCGCTCCGGGGGATGGGGACTTCTGACAGATAACCATCCAATTGTTGAGCAGTTGCACTTGTCGTCTGGCTGGCATCTGGGTTGTTTTCATGCAGGATCTCATCGAACATATCTGAGAGTGAGGGCACGCGCACCGCATCTGTACTACGGGCCCTTTTTTCTGCGCTCTCTCCCCGATCTCCTGCGCTGTGCGTCGCGTGACCATCTCCATCACCAAGTGGGTTTCCCAGATCCAGCTCAGCCTGGATCATTTGTTGTGTCGTCTGCTTCTTCCCCATCTCCAAATAATGATTTTTGTATCGTGGATCAAGCACAGTTGCAATGCAGAACAGAGGTTCGGAGTCTGCCTGACTAAAGCGTGTGTTGACAGCCTCTAACAGTGTACGTTTAGTTGTTTTTACTCCGTGGTCTGTTTCAACCTCTTTGCTGAGAAGACGCTTTAGTGCAGCAAGTAAGGGGATAACGTCTGCCGCAGATGCATCAGATGAGCTGATCTCCTTTGTTATCTGCTCAAAAGGGGCGAGGAGAGAGAGCGTGTTCTCAATTAACAGCCACTGGTATGAGGTCAATGTTGCGGGCAGATCAAAATCTGCGACGTACGCAGCCAGGACTCGCTTTTGTGAAAAAAGGCTTTCCAGCATATAATAGGTGCTATTCCACCGTGTACTCGCGTCCTGTTGGAGCCGTTTTGGTGGCATTCCTAACTGCTCTTGGATAGACTGTAGGCGCGAATAAGCAAGTGGAGAATGCTTAAAGTGGCCGACAATTTTCCTCCCTGTTGCTATGACATCCGCTATACTGCGCTGACTTAACACTCCCTCATTGACCGCTAATTGAAGAGTGTGGGCCATGCACCGTATGCCTTTCAGGTCGCTGTCTTCCATCGCTTTTACCATATTTCTTGCATTATCACTGACTACTGCATGAACTTTGGATCGGTCGATATGCCAAGTGTGAAACATGATGGAAAATGTCTCGGAGATGGCTGCTGCTGTATGGGACCCCCTGAACTCTTGTGAGTGAAGCACAATTTTTTGTAGCTTGAAATCTGCGTCGACCCACTGTGCGGTTAAACTCAGCATACTGGTGGGGCTGACATCTGAGCTCCAAATATCTGTAGTGAAGCTGAGGGCTGCAATGTCTGTAGCCAAGAGCTCGTGGACCTGAGTTGCAACGACATTATACATCTCAGATAAGCACACATCTGAGAAATACCGTCTACTAGGCATGGTGTAACGGGGCTCAATGTGCTCTACAAGCCTCCGAAACCCAAGGTCCTCCACAACCGTAAAAGGTTGATCATCCAAAGCGATAAATGCCATTATCTTGGTAGTAATGCCTTTTGCTTTGGCACTGTCAGTGGCAAACTTTTTTGTCTTTTCAAAGACGTTGGCCACGGATGGAGTGACAGCTTTCCTTTTCAGTCCCGTCGTCTCTGTCTCATACGCAGCATGCTGTTCAGGGTGTTTTGATTTCAAATGATAAATCAAACTTGTAGCTGAAAGACTTTGCAGATGTTTCCCCTCTAGATATTTGAGCAGAACATTCATTAAACAGCCATTCTTGTTTTATTCTTTGCCACTCTAAAATACTTCCACACTGCTGACATGTTTGCACCACTTCACTCCACGCTCTAACGTTTGATTTCCTCATCTAAACCTGGAATAGATTGATTTATGTTGTTTTGGTTCCACCTCCTGGTGAATGTTGGTAAAATTCTTATGGGGTTAGTTTTTGGTTGGCCAACGATTTATGTTTGTGGTGCAACAGTTACGGAGCGGCCAGTCTATTTATTTTACAACGCCGTTATTAATTGTTCGGTTTTTCCCACTTATTCCACCGAACACCCAAAGTGTTTTTTTGACATTTTCGGCCGAACAATTTCGGTTACTGAACAATCGGTGCATCACTAATATATATATTCACCTGGAAGAACTGGCTGTGTCCTGCGTGGGAGCATCTGGTTGTGCCTTGTACATTGTTATTTCTGTCTTGAATTAGATTAAATGGTATAATTTTATGGAGTATAGGTGCTTTAGAAACAAAGTACATTTACATGTAGGTGTTTAGGTGCTATAGAAACAAAGTACATTTACATGTAGGTGTATGGGTGCTGTAGAAACAAAGTACATTTACATGTAGGTGTATAGGTGCTGTAGAAACAAAGTACATTTACATGTAGGTGTATGGGTGCTATAGAAACAAAGTACATTTACATGTAGGTGTATAGGTGCTATAGAAACAAAGTACATTTACATGTAGGTGTATGGGTGCTATAGAAACAAAGTACATTTACATGTAGGTGTATGGGTGCTATAGAAACAAAGTACATTTACATGTAGGTGTATGGGTGCTATAGAAACAAAGTACATTTACATGTAGGTGTATAGGTGCTATAGAAACACATTTACATGTAGGTGTATGGGTGCTATAGAAACAAAGTACATTTACATGTAGGTGTATGGGTGCTATAGAAACAAAGTACATTTACATGTAGGTGTATAGGTGCTATAGAAACAAAGTACATTTACATGTAGGTGTATAGGTGCTATAGAAACAAAGTACATTTACATGTAGGTGTATGGGTGCTATAGAAACAAAGTACATTTACATGTAGGTGTATAGGTGCTATAGAAACACATTTACATGTAGGTGTATGGGTGCTATAGAAACAAAGTACATTTACATGTAGGTGTATAGGTGCTATAGAAACACATTTACATGTAGGTGTATGGGTGCTATAGAAACAAAGTACATTTACATGTAGGTGTATGGGTGCTATAGAAACAAAGTACATTTACATGTAGGTGTATAGGTGCTATAGAAACAAAGTACATTTACATGTAGGTGTATAGGTGCTATAGAAACAAAGTACATTTACATGTAGGTGTATGGGTGCTATAGAAACAAAGTACATTTACATGTAGGTGTATAGGTGCTATAGAAACAAAGTACATTTACATGTAGGTGTATGGGTGCTATAGAAACAAAGTACATTTACATGTAGGTGTATAGGTGCTATAGAAACACATTTACATGTAGGTGTATAGGTGCTATAGAAACAAAGTACATTTACATGTAGGTGTATGGGTGCTATAGAAACAAAGTACATTTACATGTAGGTGTATGGGTGCTATAGAAACAAAGTACATTTACATGTAGGTGTATAGGTGCTATAGAAACAAAGTACATTTACATGTAGGTGTATGGGTGCTATAGAAACAAAGTACATTTACATGTAGGTGTATGGGTGCTATAGAAACAAAGTACATTTACATGTAGGTGTATAGGTGCTATAGAAACAAAGTACATTTACATGTAGGTGTATAGGTGCTATAGAAACAAAGTACATTTACATGTAGGTGTATGGGTGCTATAGAAACAAAGTACATTTACATGTAGGTGTATAGGTGCTATAGAAACACATTTACATGTAGGTGTATAGGTGCTATAGAAACAAAGTACATTTACATGTAGGTGTATGGGTGCTATAGAAACAAAGTACATTTACATGTAGGTGTATAGGTGCTATAGAAACAAAGTACATTTACATGTAGGTGTATAGGTGCTATAGAAACAAAGTACATTTACATGTAGGTGTATGGGTGCTATAGAAACAAAGTACATTTACATGTAGGTGTATGGGTGCTATAGAAACAAAGTACATTTACATGTAGGTGTATAGGTGCTATAGAAACAAAGTACATTTACATGTAGGTGTATGGGTGCTGTAGAAACAAAGTACATTTACATGTAGGTGTATGGGTGCTGTAGAAACAAAGTACATTTACATGTAGGTGTATGGGTGCTGTAGAAACAAAGTACATTTACATGTAGGTGTATAGGTGCTATAGAAACAAAGTACATTTACATGTAGGTGTATAGGTGCTATAGAAACAAAGTACATTTACATGTAGGTGTATGGGTGCTATAGAAACACATTTACATGTAGGTGTATAGGTGCTATAGAAACAAAGTACATTTACATGTAGGTGTATGGGTGCTATAGAAACACATTTACATGTAGGTGTATGGGTGCTATAGAAACAAAGTACATTTACATGTAGGTGTATGGGTGCTATAGAAACAAAGTACATTTACATGTAGGTGTATAGGTGCTATAGAAACAAAGTACTTTTACATTTAGGTGTATAGGTGCTATAGAAACAAAGTGCATTTACATGTAGGTGTATGGGTGCTATAGAAACAAAGTACATTTACATGTAGGTGTATAGGTGCTATAGAAACAAAGTACATTTACATGTAGGTGTATGGGTGCTGTAGAAACAAAGTACATTTACATGTAGGTGTATAGGTGCTGTAGAAACAAAGTACATTTACATGTAGGTGTATGGGTGCTATAGAAACAAAGTACATTTACATGTAGGTGTATGGGTGCTATAGAAACAAAGTACATTTACATGTAGGTGTATGGGTGCTATAGAAACAAAGTACATTTACATGTAGGTGTATAGGTGCTATAGAAACACATTTACATGTAGGTGTATGGGTGCTATAGAAACAAAGTACATTTACATGTAGGTGTATAGGTGCTATAGAAACACATTTACATGTAGGTGTATGGGTGCTATAGAAACAAAGTACATTTACATGTAGGTGTATGGGTGCTATAGAAACAAAGTACATTTACATGTAGGTGTATAGGTGCTATAGAAACAAAGTACTTTTACATTTAGGTGTAAAGGTGCTATAGAAACAAAGTACATTTACATGTAGGTGTATAGGTGCTATAGAAACACATTTACATGTAGGTGTATGGGTGCTATAGAAACACATTTACATGTAGGTGTATGGGTGCTATAGAAACACATTTACATGTAGGTGTATAGGTGCTATAGAAACAAAGTACTTTTACATTTAGGTGTATGGGTGCTATAGAAACACATTTACATGTAGGTGTATAGGTGCTATAGAAACAAAGTACTTTTACATTTAGGTGTAAAGGTGCTATAGAAACAAAGTACATTTACATGTAGGTGTATAGGTGCTATAGAAACACATTTACATGTAGGTGTATAGGTGCTATAGAAACACATTTACATGTAGGTGTATAGGTGCTATAGAAACAAAGTACATTTACATGTAGGTGTATAGGTGCTATAGAAACAAAGTACATTTACATGTAGGTGTATAGGTGCTATAGAAACACATTTACATGTAGGTGTATAGGTGCTATAGAAACACATTTACATGTAGGTGTATGGGTGCTATAGAAACACATTTACATGTAGGTGTATGGGTGCTATAGAAACACATTTACATGTAGGTGTATGGGTGCTATAGAAACACATTTACATGTAGGTGTATAGGTGCTATAGAAACACATTTACATGTAGGTGTATGGGTGCTATAGAAACACATTTACATGTAGGTATATGGGTGCTATAGAAACAAAGTACATTTACATGTAGATGTATAGGTGCTATAGAAACAAAGTACATTTACATGTAGGTGTATAGGTGCTATAGAAACAAAGTACATTTACATGTAGGTGTATAGGTGCTATAGAAACAAAGTACATTTACATGTAGGTGTATGGGTGCTATAGAAACAAAGTACATTTACATGTAGGTGTATAGGTGCTATAGAAACACATTTACATGTAGGTGTATGGGTGCTTTAGAAACAAAGTACATTTACATGTAGGTGTATAGGTGCTATAGAAACACATTTACATGTAGGTGTATAGGTGCTTTAGAAACAAAGTACATTTACATGTAGGTGTATAGGTGCTATAGAAACAAAGTACATTTACATGTAGGTGTATGGGTGCTATAGAAACAAAGTACATTTACATGTAGGTGTATAGGTGCTATAGAAACAAAGTACATTTACATGTAGGTGTATGGGTGCTATAGAAACAAAGTACATTTACATGTAGGTGTATAGGTGCTATAGAAACAAAGTACATTTACATGTAGGTGTATAGGTGCTATAGAAACACATTTACATGTAGGTGTATAGGTGCTATAGAAACACATTTACATGTAGGTGTATGGGTGCTGTAGAAACAAAGTACATTTACATGTAGGTGTATGGGTGCTATAGAAACAAAGTACATTTACATGTAGGTGTATGGGTGCTATAGAAACAAAGTACATTTACATGTAGGTGTATAGGTGCTGTAGAAACAAAGTACATTTACATGTAGGTGTATGGGTGCTATAGAAACAAAGTACATTTACATGTAGGTGTATAGGTGCTGTAGAAACAAAGTACATTTACATGTAGGTGTATGGGTGCTGTAGAAACAAAGTACATTTACATGTAGGTGTATAGGTGCTGTAGAAACAAAGTACATTTACATGTAGGTGTATGGGTGCTATAGAAACAAAGTACATTTACATGTAGGTGTATGGGTGCTGTAGAAACAAAGTACATTTACATGTAGGAGTATAGGTGCTATAGAAACAAAGTACATTTACATGTAGGTGTATGGGTGCTATAGAAACAAAGTACATTTACATGTAGGTGTATGGGTGCTATAGAAACACATTTACATGTAGGTGTATAGGTGCTATAGAAACACATTTACATGTAGGTGTATAGGTGCTATAGAAACACATTTACATGTAGGTGTATAGGTGCTATAGAAACACATTTACATGTAGGTGTATAGGTGCTATAGAAACACATTTACATGTAGGTGTATAGGTGCTATAGAAACACATTTACATGTAGGTGTATAGGTGCTATAGAAACACATTTACATGTAGGTGTATGGGTGCTATAGAAACACATTTACATGTAGGTGTATAGGTGCTATAGAAACACATTTACATGTAGGTGTATAGGTGCTATAGAAACACATTTACATGTAGGTGTATAGGTGCTATAGAAACACATTTACATGTAGGTGTATAGGTGCTATAGAAACACATTTACATGTAGATGTAAAGCGTCTAGAGACAACTCTGTTGTATTAGACGCTATATAAATAAAATTGAATTGAATTGAATTGAATTGAATAGGTGTATAGGTGCTATAGAAACAAAGTACATTTACATGTAGGTGTATGGGTGCTATAGAAACAAAGTACATTTACATGTAGGTGTATGGGTGCTGTAGAAACAAAGTACATTTACATGTAGGTGTATGGGTGCTATAGAAACAAAGTACATTTACATGTAGGTGTATAGGTGCTATAGAAACAAAGTACATTTACATGTAGGTGTATGGGTGCTATAGAAACAAAGTACATTTACATGTAGGTGTATGGGTGCTATAGAAACAAAGTACATTTACATGTAGGTGTATAGGTGCTGTAGAAACAAAGTACATTTACATGTAGGTGTATGGGTGCTATAGAAACAAAGTACATTTACATGTAGGTGTATGGGTGCTATAGAAACAAAGTACATTTACATGTAGGTGTATGGGTGCTATAGAAACAAAGTACATTTACATGTAGGTGTATGGGTGCTATAGAAACAAAGTACATTTACATGTAGGTGTATAGGTGCTGTAGAAACAAAGTACATTTACATGTAGGTGTATGGGTGCTATAGAAACAAAGTACATTTACATGTAGGTGTATAGGTGCTGTAGAAACAAAGTACATTTACATGTAGGTGTATGGGTGCTATAGAAACAAAGTACATTTACATGTAGGTGTATGGGTGCTATAGAAACAAAGTACATTTACATGTAGGTGTATGGGTGCTGTAGAAACAAAGTACATTTACATGTAGGTGTATAGGTGCTATAGAAACAAAGTACATTTACATGTAGGTGTATGGGTGCTATAGAAACACATTTACATGTAGGTGTATAGGTGCTATAGAAACACATTTACATGTAGGTGTATAGGTGCTATAGAAACACATTTACATGTAGGTGTATAGGTGCTATAGAAACACATTTACATGTAGGTGTATAGGTGCTATAGAAACACATTTACATGTAGGTGTATAGGTGCTATAGAAACACATTTACATGTAGATGTAAAGCGTCTAGAGACAACTCTGTTGTATTAGACGCTATATAAATAAAATTGAATTGAATTGAATTGAATTGAATAGGTGTATAGGTGCTATAGAAACAAAGTACATTTACATGTAGGTGTATAGGTGCTATAGAAACAAAGTACATTTACATGTAGGTGTATAGGTGCTATAGAAACAAAGTACATTTACATGTAGGTCGTTGCTCACGTGTGTTTCTGCGTTCCAGACGAGCAGAGCTTCATCCTGAGAGACGCCGAGGCCGAGGTTCTGTTCTCCTTCAGCCTGGAGGAATCTCTGAAGAGAGCTCACGGCACTGCACTGTTCAAGGTGAGACCGGTTCCTACACAACCTAAGACCAGTTCCTGATCACAACCTAAGACCAGTTCCTGATCACAACCTGATCACAACCTAACCTGTTATACCAACGACTGGTTCCTACACAACCTAAGACCAGTTCCTGATCACAACCTGAGACCAGTTCCTGATCACAACCTAAGACCAGTTCCTGATCACAACCTGATCACAACCTAACCTGTTATACCAACGACCGGTTCCTACACAACCTGACTCCAGGTTGAGAGGAGACCAGGTTCTGGTTCCTCATGTGTCTCCTTGCCTCCTAATGTGTCTCCTCATGTGTCTCCTTGTCTCCTTGTCTCCTAGGGGAGGTTCTTCTACCTGACTCCAGGGATCTGTCCTGGTTCCTTTATGTGTCTCCTTGTCTCCTTGTCTCCTAGGGGAGGTTCTTCTACCTGACTCCAGGGATCTGTCCTGGTTCCTCATGTGTCTCCTTGTCTCCTAGGGGAGGTTCTTCTACCTGACTCCAGGGATCTGTCCTGGTTCCTTTATGTGTCTCCTTGTCTCCTTGTCTCCTAGGGGAGGTTCTTCTACCTGACTCCAGGGATCTGTCCTGGTTCCTCATGTGTCTCCTTGTCTCCTTGTCTCCTAGGGGAGGTTCTTCTACCTGACTCCAGGGATCTGTCCTGGTTCCTCATGTGTCTCCTTGTCTCCTAGGGGAGGTTCTTCTACCTGACTCCAGGGATCTGTCCTGGTTCCTCATGTGTCTCCTTGTCTCCTTGTCTCCTAGGGGAGGTTCTTCTACCTGACTCCAGGGATCTGTCCTGGTTCCTCATGTGTCTCCTTGCCTCCTTGTCTCCTAGGGGAGGTTCTTCTCCCTGACTCCTGGTATCTGTCCTTGTCTCCTCATGTGTCTCCTTGTCTCCTTGTCTCCTAGGGGAGGTTCTTCTACCTGACTCCAGGGATCTGTCCTGGTTCCTCATGTGTCTCCTTGTCTCCTTGTCTCCTAGGGGAGGTTCTTCTACCTGACTCCAGGGATCTGTCCTGGTTCCTTTATGTGTCTCCTTGTCTCCTTGTCTCCTAGGGGAGGTTCTTCTACCTGACTCCAGGGATCTGTCCTGGTTCCTCATGTGTCTCCTTGCCTCCTTGTCTCCTAGGGGAGGTTCTTCTCCCTGACTCCTGGTATCTGTCCTTGTCTCCTCATGTGTCTCCTTGTCTCCTTGTCTCCTAGGGGAGGTTCTTCTACCTGACTCCAGGGATCTGTCCTGGTTCCTCATGTGTCTCCTTGTCTCCTTGTCTCCTAGGGGAGGTTCTTCTACCTGACCCCTGGTATCTGTCCTGGTTCCTCATGTGTCTCCTTGTCTCCTTGTCTCCTAGGGGAGGTTCTTCTACCTGACTCCAGGGATCTGTCCCAACATCAGCACCATGAGATCCATCCTGGAAAGCGCTGGAGGGAAACTGTTAGCCAAACAGCCGTCGTACCGGAAGATCATGGAGCACAAGCAGAACAAGGTGGGACCAGAACCAGAACCAGAACCCCCTCTAGAACCAGAACCTCCTCAGAACCTCCTAAGAACCAGAACCTCCTCCAGAACCAGAACTAGGTAGAACCTTATCTCACTGGCCAAGCAGCCGTCGTACCGGAAGATCATGGAGCACAAGCAGAACAAGGTGGGACCAGAACCACAACCACAA
Organism: Cololabis saira; assembly: GCF_033807715.1. Taxonomy (NCBI): domain Eukaryota; kingdom Metazoa; phylum Chordata; class Actinopteri; order Beloniformes; family Belonidae; genus Cololabis; species Cololabis saira. The sequence goes on along the minus strand of NC_084596.1, from coordinate 492,517 downwards.
CCAGAACCCCCTCTAGAACCAGAACTAGACTTAACCTTAGGAAGATCATGGAGCACAAGCAGAACAAGGTGGGACCAGAACCAGAACTAACCCCAGTTATCTGGGGTTGGTTCCAGTCAAGCAGGAGATCAGTACGGTCCCTAATCCCAGTTTACCCTGACCTGGTCCTGGTACCCTAACCTACTAACCCCTAACCCCTAACCCCCACCCTGACCCTGATGTTTCTACTGTTAACCTAGTGGTTAGGGGTTAGCTAACCCCAGATAACTGGGGTTAGCTAACCCCAGATAACTGGGGTTAGCTAACCCCAGATAACTGGGGTTAGCTAACCCCAGTTATCTGGGGTTAGCTAACCCCTAACCCCATCCCTGACCCTGATGTTTCTACTGTTAACCTAGTGGTTAGGGGTTAGCTAACCCCAGTTATCTGGGGTTAGCTAACCCCAGATAACTGGGGTTAGCTAACCCCAGTTATCTGGGGTTAGCTAACCCCTAACCCCATCCCTGACCCTGATGTTTCTACTGTTAACCTAGTGGTTAGGGGTTAGCTAACCCCAGTTATCTGGGGTTAGCTAACCCCAGATAACTGGGGTTAGCTAACCCCAGTTATCTGGGGTTAGCTAACCCCAGTTATCTGGGGTTAGCTAACCCCAGATAACTGGGGTTAGCTAACCCCTAACCCCATCCCTGACCCTGATGTTTCTACTGTTAACCTAGTGGTTAGGGGTTAGCTAACCCCAGTTATCTGGGGTTAGCTAACCCCTAACCCCCACCGTGACCCTGATGTTTCTACTGTTAACCTAGTGGTTAGGGGTTAGCTAACCCCAGTTATCTGGGGTTAGCTAACCCCTAACCCCCACCCTGACCCTGATGTTTCTACTGTTAACCTAGTGGCTAGGGGTTAGCTAACCCCAGTTATCTGGGGTTAGCTAACCACAACCCTGACCCTGATGTTTCTACTGTTAACCTAGTGGTTAACCTAGTGGTTAGGGGTTAGCTAACCCCAGATAACTGGGGTTAGCTAACCCCTAACCCCCACCCTGACCCTGATGTTTCTACTGTTAACCTAGTGGTTAGGGGTTAGCTAACCCCAGATAACTGGGGTTAGCTAACCCCAGTTATCTGGGGTTAGCTAACCCCTAACCCCATCCCTGACCCTGATGTTTCTACTGTTAACCTAGTGGTTAGGGGTTAGCTAACCCCAGTTATCTGGGGTTAGCTAACCACAACCCTGACCCTGATGTTTCTACTGTTAACCTAGTGGTTAACCTAGTGGTTAGGGGTTAGCTAACCCCAGATAACTGGGGTTAGCTAGCCCCTAACCACAACCCTGACCCTGATGTTTCTACTGTTAACCTAGTGGTTAACCTAGTGGTTAGGGGTTAGCTAACCCCAGATAACTGGGGTTAGCTAACCCCTAACCCCCACCCTGACCCTGATGTTTCTACTGTTAACCTAGTGGTTAGGGGTTAGCTAACCCCAGATAACTGGGGTTAGCTAACCCCAGATAACTGGGGTTAGCTAACCCCAGTTATCTGGGGTTAGCTAACCCCTAACCCCATCCCTGACCCTGATGTTTCTACTGTTAACCTAGTGGTTAGGGGTTAGCTAACCCCAGTTATCTGGGGTTAGCTAACCCCTAACCCCCACCGTGACCCTGATGTTTCTACTGTTAACCTAGTGGTTAGGGGTTAGCTAACCCCAGATAACTGGGGTTAGCTAACCCCTAACCACAACCCTGACCCTGATGTTTCTACTGTTAACCTAGTGGTTAGGGGTTAGCTAACCCCAGATAACTGGGGTTAGCTAACCCCAGTTATCTGGGGTTAGCTAACCCCTAACCCCATCCCTGACCCTGATGTTTCTACTGTTAACCTAGTGGTTAGGGGTTAGCTAACCCCAGTTATCTGGGGTTAGCTAACCCCTAACCCCCACCGTGACCCTGATGTTTCTACTGTTAACCTAGTGGTTAGGGGTTAGCTAACCCCAGATAACTGGGGTTAGCTAACCCCAGTTATCTGGGGTTAGCTAACCCCTAACCCCATCCCTGACCCTGATGTTTCTACTGTTAACCTAGTGGTTAGGGGTTAGCTAACCCCAGTTATCTGGGGTTAGCTAACCCCTAACCACAACCCTGACCCTGATGTTTCTACTGTTAACCTAGTGGCTAGGGGTTAGCTAACCCCAGTTATCTGGGGTTAGCTAACCCCTAACCACAACCCTGACCCTGATGTTTCTACTGTTAACCTAGTGGCTAGGGGTTAGCTAACCCCAGTTATCTGGGGTTAGCTAACCACAACCCTGACCCTGATGTTTCTACTGTTAACCTAGTGGTTAACCTAGTGGTTAGGGGTTAGCTAACCCCTAACCCCATCCCTGACCCTGATGTTTCTACTGTTAACCTAGTGGTTAGGGGTTAGCTAACCCCAGTTATCTGGGGTTAGCTAACCCCCACCGTGACCCTGATGTTTCTACTGTTAACCTAGTGGTTAGGGGTTAGCTAACCCCAGATAACTGGGGTTAGCTAACCCCTAACCACAACCCTGACCCTGATGTTTCTACTGTTAACCTAGTGGCTAGGGGTTAGCTAACCCCAGTTATCTGGGGTTAGCTAACCCCTAACCACAACCCTGACCCTTATGTTTCTACTGTTAACCTAGTGGCTAGGGGTTAGCTAACCCCAGTTATCTGGGGTTAGCTAACCCCTAACCACAACCCTGACCCTGATGTTTCTACTGTTAACCTAGTGGCTAGGGGTTAGCTAACCCCAGTTATCTGGGGTTAGCTAACCACAACCCTGACCCTGATGTTTCTACTGTTAACCTAGTGGTTAACCTAGTGGTTAGGGGTTAGCTAACCCCAGATAACTGGGGTTAGCTAACCCCTAACCCCCACCCTGACCCTGATGTTTCTACTGTTAACCTAGTGGTTAACCTAGTGGTTAGGGGTTAGCTAACCCCAGTTATCTGGGGTTAGCTAACCCCTAACCCCCACCGTGACCCTGATGTTTCTACTGTTAACCTAGTGGTTAGGGGTTAGCTAACCCCAGTTATCTGGGGTTAGCTAACCCCTAACCCCCACCGTGACCCTGATGTTTCTACTGTTAACCTAGTGGTTAGGGGTTAGCTAACCCCAGATAACTGGGGTTAGCTAACCCCTAACCACAACCCTGACCCTGATGTTTCTACTGTTAACCTAGTGGCTAGGGGTTAGCTAACCCCAGTTATCTGGGGTTAGCTAACCCCTAACCACAACCCTGACCCTGATGTTTCTACTGTTAACCTAGTGGCTAGGGGTTAGCTAACCCCAGTTATCTGGGGTTAGCTAACCACAACCCTGACCCTGATGTTTCTACTGTTAACCTAGTGGTTAACCTAGTGGTTAGGGGTTAGCTAACCCCAGTTATCTGGGGTTAGCTAGCCCCTAACCCCCACCCTGACCCTGATGTTTCTACTGTTAACCTAGTGGTTAGGGGTTAACTAACCCCAGTTATCTGGGGTTAGCTAACCCCTAACCCCCACCCTGACCCTGATGTTTCTACTGTTAACCTAGTGGTTAGGGGTTAGCTAACCCCAGTTATCTGGGGTTAGCTAACCCCTAACCCCCACCCTGACCCTGATGTTTCTACTGTTAACCTAGTGGTTAGGGGTTAGCTAACCCCAGTTATCTGGGGTTAGCTAACCCCTAACCCCCACCCTGACCCTGATGTTTCTACTGTTAACCTAGTGGCTAGGGGTTAGCTAACCCCAGTTATCTGGGGTTAGCTAACCCCTAACCCTAACTAACCTAACCAGGTGTTTCTTCTGTTCCAGAATCTTCCAGAGATCGTCCTGATTTCCTGCGACAACGACCTGCACCTTTGCAGAGAATACTTCCTGAAGAACCTGGGTGAGTCCTGGTTCTGGTTCTGGTCCTGACCCGGTCCTGGTCCTGACCCGGTCCTGGTCCTGACCCAGTCCTGGTTCTGACCTGTCTCTCCTCCACAGACGTCCACAACGCAGAGTTCATCCTGACGGGAGTTCTGACCCAGAAACTGGACTACGAATCATATCCTTTCTGTGAGGTTTAGGTTTGGTTAGTTCTGGTTCTTGTTGTTTCTGCAGAACTGTTTGGTTCCTTAACGCCGGCACATATAAGTTCACCTGAAGATCCAGAAGATCCTGAAGAACCTGAAGATCCAGAACTTCTGCAGCAGCTGATTCTGTTTTTATTCCTGCAGCTTTTGTAGCGTTTGTTTCTAACTGTTGGACAAAATAATGTTATTTTTCTTCCTGAAATTATGAATAAAGTTTCCTGTTTAAACTGGTGTGAGGGTTTTTTCTGATCGGACCAGAACCAGAACCAGAACCAGAACCAGAACCAGAAGCCGGGTCAGGGTTCTGGGAGTAAACGGTTCTGGGAGTAAACGGGTCGGGGAGTAAACGGGTCGGGGAGTAAACGGGTCGGGGTTCTGGGAGTAAACGGGTCGGGGAGTAAACGGGTCGGGGTTCTGGGAGTAAACGGGTCGGGGAGTAAACGGTTCTGGGAGTAAACGGGTCGGGAGTAAACGGTTCTGGGAGTAAACGGGTCGGGGAGTAAACGGTTCTGGGAGTAAACGGGTCGGGGAGTAAACGGGTCGGGGTTCTGGGAGTAAACGGGTCGGGGAGTAAACGGGTCGGGGAGTAAACGGGTCGGGGTTCTGGGAGTAAACGGGTCGGGAGTAAACCGGTCGGGGAGTAAACGGGTCGGGGAGTAAACGGGTCGGGGAGTAAACGGGTCGGGGTTTTGGGAGTAAACGGGTCGGGGAGTAAACGGGTCGGGGAGTAAACGGGTCGGGGAGTAAACGGGTCGGGGAGTAAACGGGTCGGGGAGTAAACGGGTCGGGGAGTAAACGGGTCGGGGAGTAAACGGGTCTGGGAGTAAACGGGTCTGGGAGTAAACGGGTCGGGGTTCTGGGAGTAAACGGGTCGGGGAGTAAACGGGTCGGGGAGTAAACGGGTCGGGGAGTAAACGGGTCGGGGAGTAAACGGGTCGGGGAGTAAACGGGTCGGGGTTCTGGGAGTAAACGGGTCGGGGAGTAAACGGGTCGGGGAGTAAACGGGTCGGGGTTCTGGGAGTAAACGGGTCAGGGAGTAAACGGGTCGGGGAGTAAACGGGTCGGGGTTCTGGGAGTAAACGGGTCAGGGAGTAAACGGGTCGGGGAGTAAACGGGTCGGGGAGTAAACGGGTCGGGGTTCTGGGAGTAAACGGGTCAGGGAGTAAACGGGTCGGGGAGTAAACGGGTCGGGGTTCTGGGAGTAAACGGGTCGGGGAGTAAACGGGTCGGGGAGTAAACGGGTCGGGGAGTAAACGGGTCGGGGAGTAAACGGGTCGGGGAGTAAACGGGTCGGGGAGTAAACGGGTCGGGGAGTAAACGGGTCGGGGAGTAAACGGGTCGGGGAGTAAACGGGTCGGGGTTCTGGGAGTAAACGGGTCGGGGAGTAAACGGGTCGGGGAGTAAACGGGTCGGGGAGTAAACGGGTCGGGGAGTAAACGGGTCGGGGTTCTGGGAGTAAACGGGTCGGGAGTAAACGGTTCTGGGAGTAAACGGGTCGGGGAGTAAACGGGTCGGGGAGTAAACGGTTCTGGGAGTAAACGGGTCGGGGAGTAAACGGGTCGGGGTTCTGGGAGTAAACGGGTCGGGGAGTAAACGGGTCGGGGAGTAAACGGGTCGGGGAGTAAACGGGTCGGGGTTCTGGGAGTAAACGGGTCGGGAGTAAACGGTTCTGGGAGTAAACGGGTCGGGGAGTAAACGGGTCTGGGAGTAAACGGGTCAGGGAGTAAACGGTTCTGGGAGTAAACGGGTCGGGGTTCTGGGAGTAAACGGGTCGGGGAGTAAACGGGTCGGGGAGTAAACGGGTCGGGGAGTAAACGGGTCGGGGAGTAAACGGGTCGGGGAGTAAACGGGTCTGGGAGTAAACGGGTCGGGGAGTAAACGGGTCTGGGAGTAAACGGGTCGGGGAGTAAACGGGTCTGGGAGTAAACGGGTCGGGGAGTAAACGGGTCGGGGAGTAAACGGGTCGGGGAGTAAACGGGTCGGGGAGTAAACGGGTCGGGGAGTAAACGGGTCGGGGTTCTGGGAGTAAACGGGTCGGGGAGTAAACGGGTCGGGGAGTAAACGGGTCGGGGAGTAAACGGGTCGGGGTTCTGGGAGTAAACGGGTCGGGGAGTAAACGGGTCGGGGTTCTGGGAGTAAACGGGTCGGGGAGTAAACGGGTCGGGGAGTAAACGGGTCGGGGAGTAAACGGGTCGGGGTTCTGGGAGTAAACGGGTCGGGGAGTAAACGGGTCGGGGAGTAAACGGGTCGGGGAGTAAACGGGTCGGGGAGTAAACGGGTCGGGGTTCTGGGAGTAAACGGGTCGGGAGTAAACGGTTCTGGGAGTAAACGGGTCGGGGAGTAAACGGGTCGGGGAGTAAACGGGTCGGGGAGTAAACGGGTCGGGGAGTAAACGGGTCGGGGAGTAAACGGGTCGGGGTTCTGGGAGTAAACGGGTCGGGAGTAAACGGTTCTGGGAGTAAACGGGTCGGGGAGTAAACGGTTCTGGGAGTAAACGGGTCGGGGAGTAAACGGGTCGGGGAGTAAACGGGTCGGGGAGTAAACGGGTCGGGGAGTAAACGGGTCGGGAGTAAACGGTTCTGGGAGTAAACGGGTCGGGGAGTAAACGGGTCGGGGAGTAAACGGGTCGGGGAGTAAACGGGTCGGGAGTAAACGGTTCTGGGAGTAAACGGGTCGGGGAGTAAACGGTTCTGGGAGTAAACGGGTCGGGGAGTAAACGGGTCGGGGAGTAAACGGGTCGGGGAGTAAACGGGTCGGGGAGTAAACGGGTCGGGGTTCTGGGAGTAAACGGATCGGGGAGTAAACGGGTCGGGGAGTAAACGGGTCGGGGAGTAAACGGGTCGGGGAGTAAACGGGTCGGGGAGTAAACGGGTCGGGGAGTAAACGGGTCGGGGAGTAAACGGGTCGGGGAGTAAACGGGTCGGGGAGTAAACGGGTCGGGGAGTAAACGGGTCGGGGAGTAAACGGGTCGGGGAGTAAACGGGTCGGGGTTCTGGGAGTAAACGGGTCGGGGAGTAAACGGGTCGGGGAGTAAACGGGTCGGGGAGTAAACGGGTCGGGGTTCTGGGAGTAAACGGGTCGGGGAGTAAACGGGTCGGGGTTCTGGGAGTAAACGGGTCGGGAGTAAACGGTTCTGGGAGTAAACGGGTCGGGGAGTAAACGGGTCGGGGTTCTGGGAGTAAACGGGTCGGGGAGTAAACGGGTCGGGGAGTAAACGGGTCGGGGAGTAAACGGGTCGGGGAGTAAACGGGTCGGGGAGTAAACGGGTCGGGGAGTAAACGGGTCGGGGTTCTGGGAGTAAACGGGTCGGGGAGTAAACGGGTCGGGGTTCTGGGAGTAAACGGGTCGGGGAGTAAACGGGTCGGGGTTCTGGGAGTAAACGGGTCTGGGAGTAAACGGGTCGGGGAGTAAACGGGTCGGGGAGTAAACGGGTCGGGGTTCTGGGAGTAAACGGGTCGGGGAGTAAACGGGTCGGGGTTCTGGGAGTAAACGGGTCGGGGAGTAAACGGGTCGGGGTTCTGGGAGTAAACGGGTCTGGGAGTAAACGGGTCGGGGAGTAAACGGGTCGGGGAGTAAACGGGTCGGGGAGTAAACGGGTCTGGGAGTAAACGGGTCGGGGAGTAAACGGGTCGGGGTTCTGGGAGTAAACGGGTCTGGGAGTAAACGGGTCGGGAGTAAACGGGTCAGGGTTCTGGGAGTAAACGGGTCTGGGAGTAAACGGGTCGGGGAGTAAACGGGTCGGGGAGTAAACGGGTCGGGGAGTAAACGGGTCGGGGAGTAAACGGGTCGGGGAGTAAACGGGTCGGGGAGTAAACGGGTCGGGGAGTAAACGGGTCAGGGTTCTGGGAGTAAACGGGTCTGGGAGTAAACGGGTCTGGGAGTAAACGGGTCGGGGTTCAGGGAGTAAACGGGTCGGGGAGTAAACGGGTCGGGGAGTAAACGGGTCGGGGAGTAAACGGGTCGGGGAGTAAACGGTTCTGGGAGTAAACGGGTCGGGGAGTAAACGGGTCGGGGTTCTGGGAGTAAACGGGTCGGGGAGTAAACGGGTCGGGGAGTAAACGGGTCGGGGTTCAGGGAGTAAACGGGTCGGGGAGTAAACGGGTCGGGGTTCTGGGAGTAAACGGGTCGGGGAGTAAACGGGTCGGGGAGTAAACGGGTCGGGGAGTAAACGGGTCGGGGAGTAAACGGGTCGGGGAGTAAACGGGTCGGGGAGTAAACGGGTCGGGGAGTAAACGGGTCGGGGAGTAAACGGGTCGGGGAGTAAACGGGTCTGGGAGTAAACGGGTCGGGGAGTAAACGGGTCGGGGGGTAAACGGGTCGGGGTTCTGGGAGTAAACGGGTCTGGGAGTAAACGGGTCGGGGAGTAAACGGGTCTGGGAGTAAACGGGTCGGGGAGTAAACGGGTCGGGGAGTAAACGGTTCTGGGAGTAAACGGGTCGGGGAGTAAACGGGTCGGGGTTCTGGGAGTAAACGGGTCGGGGTTCTGGGAGTAAACGGGTCAGGGAGTAAACGGGTCTGGGAGTAAACGGGTCTGGGAGTAAACGGGTCGGGGTTCTGGGAGTAAACGGGTCTGGGAGTAAACGGGTCGGGGAGTAAACGGGTCGGGAGTAAACGGGTCGGGGAGTAAACGGGTCGGGGAGTAAACGGGTCGGGGAGTAAACGGGTCGGGGAGTAAACGGGTCGGGGAGTAAACGGGTCGGGGAGTAAACGGGTCGGGGAGTAAACGGGTCGGGGAGTAAACGGGTCGGGGTTCTGGGAGTAAACGGGTCGGGGAGTAAACGGGTCGGGGAGTAAACGGGTCGGGGAGTAAACGGGTCGGGGAGTAAACGGGTCGGGGAGTAAACGGGTCGGGGTTCTGGGAGTAAACGGGTCGGGGAGTAAACGGGTCGGGGAGTAAACGGGTCGGGGAGTAAACGGGTCGGGGAGTAAACGGGTCGGGGTTCTGGGAGTAAACGGGTCGGGGAGTAAACGGGTCGGGGTTCTGGGAGTAAACGGGTCGGGGAGTAAACGGGTCGGGGAGTAAACGGGTCGGGGAGTAAACGGGTCGGGGAGTAAACGGGTCGGGGAGTAAACGGGTCGGGGAGTAAACGGGTCGGGGTTCTGGGAGTAAACGGGTCGGGGAGTAAACGGGTCGGGGAGTAAACGGGTCGGGGAGTAAACGGGTCGGGGAGTAAACGGGTCGGGGAGTAAACGGGTCGGGGAGTAAACGGGTCGGGGAGTAAACGGGTCGGGGTTCTGGGAGTAAACGGGTCTGGGAGTAAACGGGTCGGGGAGTAAACGGGTCGGGGGGTAAACGGGTCGGGGTTTCAGGGAGTAAACGGGTCGGGGAGTAAACGGGTCGGGAGTAAACGGGTCGGGGAGTAAACGGGTCTGGGAGTAAACGGGTCGGGAGTAAACGGGTCGGGGAGTAAACGGGTCGGGGAGTAAACGGGTCGGGGAGTAAACGGGTCGGGGAGTAAACGGGTCGGGGAGTAAACGGGTCGGGGAGTAAACGGGTCGGGGAGTAAACGGGTCGGGGAGTAAACGGGTCGGGGAGTAAACGGGTCGGGAGTAAACGGGTCTGGGAGTAAACGGGTCGGGGAGTAAACGGGTCGGGAGTAAACGGGTCGGGGAGTAAACGGGTCGGGGAGTAAACGGGTCGGGAGTAAACGGGTCGGGGAGTAAACGGGTCAGGGTTCTGGGAGTAAACGGGTCGGGGAGTAAACGGGTCAGGGAGTAAACGGGTCGGGGAGTAAACGGGTCGGGGAGTAAACGGGTCGGGGAGTAAACGGGTCGGGGAGTAAACGGGTCGGGGTTCTGGGAGTAAACGGGTCGGGGAGTAAACGGGTCGGGGAGTAAACGGGTCAGGGTTCTGGGAGTAAACGGGTCGGGAGTAAACGGGTCGGGGTTCTGGGAGTAAACGGGTCGGGGAGTAAACGGGTCGGGGAGTAAACGGGTCGGGGAGTAAACGGGTCGGGGAGTAAACGGGTCGGGAGTAAACGGGTCAGGGTTCTGGGAGTAAACGGGTCGGGAGTAAACGGGTCGGGAGTAAACGGGTCGGGGTTCTGGGAGTAAACGGGTCGGGGAGTAAACGGGTCGGGGAGTAAACGGGTCGGGGAGTAAACGGGTCGGGGAGTAAACGGGTCGGGGAGTAAACGGGTCGGGGAGTAAACGGGTCGGGGAGTAAACGGGTCGGGGAGTAAACGGGTCGGGGTTCTGGGAGTAAACGGGTCTGGGAGTAAACGGGTCGGGGAGTAAACGGGTCGGGGAGTAAACGGGTCGGGGAGTAAACGGGTCGGGGAGTAAACGGGTCGGGGTTCTGGGAGTAAACGGGTCGGGGAGTAAACGGGTCGGGGAGTAAACGGGTCGGGGTTCTGGGAGTAAACGGGTCGGGAGTAAACGGGTCAGGGAGTAAACGGGTCGGGGAGTAAACGGGTCGGGGAGTAAACGGGTCGGGGAGTAAACGGGTCGGGGAGTAAACGGGTCGGGGAGTAAACGGGTCGGGGAGTAAACGGGTCGGGGAGTAAACGGGTCTGGGAGTAAACGGGTCGGGGAGTAAACGGGTCGGGGAGTAAACGGGTCGGGGTTCTGGGAGTAAACGGGTCGGGGAGTAAACGGGTCGGGAGTAAACGGGTCAGGGTTCTGGGAGTAAACGGGTCGGGGTTCTGGGAGTAAACGGGTCGGGGAGTAAACAGGTCGGGGAGTAAACGGGTCGGGGAGTAAACGGGTCTGGGAGTAAACGGGTCGGGGAGTAAACGGGTCGGGGAGTAAACGGGTCGGGGAGTAAACGGGTCGGGGTTCTGGGAGTAAACGGGTCGGGGAGTAAACGGGTCGGGGTTCTGGGAGTAAACGGGTCGGGGAGTAAACGGGTCGGGGTTCTGGGAGTAAACGGGTCGGGGAGTAAACGGGTCGGGGTTCTGGGAGTAAACGGGTCGGGGAGTAAACGGGTCGGGGAGTAAACGGGTCGGGGTTCTGGGAGTAAACGGGTCGGGGAGTAAACGGGTCGGGGAGTAAACGGGTCGGGGAGTAAACGGGTCGGGGAGTAAACGGGTCGGGGTTCTGGGAGTAAACGGGTCGGGGAGTAAACGGGTCGGGAGTAAACGGGTCGGGGAGTAAACGGGTCTGGGAGTAAACGGGTCGGGGTTCTGGGAGTAAACGGGTCGGGGAGTAAACGGGTCGGGGAGTAAACGGGTCGGAGAGTAAACGGGTCGGGGAGTAAACGGGTCGGGGAGTAAACGGGTCGGGGTTCTGGGAGTAAACGGGTCGGGGAGTAAACGGGTCAGAGAGTAAACGGGTCGGGGAGTAAACGGGTCGGGGAGTAAACGGGTCTGGGAGTAAACGGGTCGGGGAGTAAACGGGTCGGGGAGTAAACGGGTCGGGGAGTAAACGGGTCAGAGAGTAAACGGGTCGGGGAGTAAACGGGTCAGAGAGTAAACGGGTCGGGGAGTAAACGGGTCGGGGAGTAAACGGGTCGGGGAGTAAACGGGTCTGGGAGTAAACGGGTCGGGGAGTAAACGGGTCGGGGAGTAAACGGGTCAGAGAGTAAACGGGTCGGGGAGTAAACGGGTCGGGGAGTAAACGGGTCGGGGAGTAAACGGGTCGGGGAGTAAACGGGTCGGGGTTCTGGGAGTAAACGGGTCGGGGAGTAAACGGGTCGGGGTTCTGGGAGTAAACGGGTCGGGGAGTAAACGGGTCGGGGAGTAAACGGGTCTGGGAGTAAACGGGTCGGGGTTCTGGGAGTAAACGGGTCGGGGAGTAAACGGGTCGGGGTTCTGGGAGTAAACGGGTCGGGGAGTAAACGGGTCGGGGAGTAAACGGGTCGGGAGTAAACGGGTCGGGGTTCTGGGAGTAAACGGGTCGGGGAGTAAACGGGTCGGGGAGTAAACGGGTCGGGGAGTAAACGGGTCGGGGAGTAAACGGGTCGGAGAGTAAACGGGTCGGGGAGTAAACGGGTCGGGGAGTAAACGGGTCGGGGTTCTGGGAGTAAACGGGTCGGGGTTCTGGGAGTAAACGGGTCGGGGAGTAAACGGGTCGGGGAGTAAACGGGTCGGGGAGTAAACGGGTCGGGGTTCTGGGAGTAAACGGGTCGGGGTTCTGGGAGTAAACGGGTCAGGGAGTAAACGGGTCGGGGAGTAAACGGGTCGGGGTTCTGGGAGTAAACGGGTCAGGGAGTAAACGGGTCAGGGTTCTGGGAGTAAACGGGTCGGGGAGTAAACGGTTCTGGGAGTAAACGGGTCGGGGAGTAAACGGGTCGGGGAGTAAACGGGTCTGGGAGTAAACGGGTCGGGGAGTAAACGGGTCGGGGTTCTGGGAGTAAACGGGTCGGGGAGTAAACGGGTCGGGGAGTAAACGGGTCGGGGAGTAAACGGGTCTGGGAGTAAACGGGTCTGGGAGTAAACGGGTCGGGGAGTAAACGGGTCTGGGAGTAAACGGGTCGGGGAGTAAACGGGTCGGGGAGTAAACGGGTCGGGGAGTAAACGGGTCGGGGAGTAAACGGGTCGGGGTTCTTGGAGTAAACGGGTCGGGGAGTAAACGGGTCGGGGAGTAAACGGGTCGGGAAGTAAACGGGTCGGGGAGTAAACGGGTCGGGGTTCTGGGAGTAAACGGGTCAGGGAGTAAACGGGTCGGGGAGTAAACGGTTCTGGGAGTAAACGGGTCGGGGAGTAAACGGGTCGGGGAGTAAACGGGTCTGGGAGTAAACGGGTCGGGGAGTAAACGGGTCGGGGTTCTGGGAGTAAACGGGTCGGGGAGTAAACGGGTCGGGGAGTAAACGGGTCGGGGAGTAAACGGGTCGGGGAGTAAACGGGTCGGGGAGTAAACGGGTCGGGGAGTAAACGGGTCGGGGAGTAAACGGGTCGGGGAGTAAACGGGTCTGGGAGTAAACGGGTCGGGGAGTAAACGGGTCTGGGAGTAAACGGGTCGGGGAGTAAACGGGTCGGGGTTCTGGGAGTAAACGGGTCGGGGAGTAAACGGGTCGGGGAGTAAACGGGTCGGGGAGTAAACGGGTCGGGGAGTAAACGGGTCGGGGAGTAAACGGGTCGGGGAGTAAACGGGTCGGGGAGTAAACGGGTCGGGGAGTAAACGGGTCGGGGAGTAAACGGGTCGGGGAGTAAACGGGTCGGGGAGTAAACGGGTCGGGGAGTAAACGGGTCGGGGAGTAAACGGGTCGGGGAGTAAACGGGTCGGGGAGTAAACGGGTCGGGGAGTAAACGGGTCGGGGAGTAAACGGGTCGGGGAGTAAACGGGTCGGGGAGTAAACGGGTCGGGGAGTAAACGGGTCGGGGAGTAAACGGGTCGGGGTTCTGGGAGTAAACGGGTCGGGGAGTAAACGGGTCGGGGAGTAAACGGGTCGGGGAGTAAACGGGTCGGGGAGTAAACGGGTCGGGGAGTAAACGGGTCGGGGAGTAAACGGGTCGGGGAGTAAACGGGTCGGGGTTCTGGGAGTAAACGGGTCTGGGAGTAAACGGGTCGGGGAGTAAACGGGTCGGGGAGTAAACGGGTCAGGGAGTAAACGGGTCGGGGAGTAAACGGGTCGGGGAGTAAACGGGTCGGGGTTCTGGGAGTAAACGGGTCTGGGAGTAAACGGGTCGGGGAGTAAACGGGTCTGGGAGTAAACGGGTCGGGGAGTAAACGGGTCGGGGAGTAAACGGGTCGGGGAGTAAACGGGTCGGGGAGTAAACGGGTCGGGGTTCTGGGAGTAAACGGGTCGGGGAGTAAACGGGTCGGGGAGTAAACGGGTCGGGGAGTAAACGGGTCGGGGAGTAAACGGGTCGGGAGTAAACGGGTCGGGAGTAAACGGGTCGGGGAGTAAACGGGTCGGGGAGTAAACGGGTCGGGAGTAAACGGGTCGGGAGTAAACGGGTCGGGGAGTAAACGGGTCAGGGTTCTGGGAGTAAACGGGTCGGGGAGTAAACGGGTCGGGGAGTAAACGGGTCGGGGTTTCAGGGAGTAAACGGGTCGGGGAGTAAACGGGTCGGGAGTAAACGGGTCGGGGAGTAAACGGGTCGGGAGTAAACGGGTCGGGAGTAAACGGGTCGGGGAGTAAACGGGTCGGGGAGTAAACGGGTCGGGGAGTAAACGGGTCGGGGAGTAAACGGGTCGGGGTTCTGGGAGTAAACGGGTCTGGGAGTAAACGGGTCGGGGAGTAAACGGGTCGGGGAGTAAACGGGTCGGGAGTAAACGGGTCTGGGAGTAAACGGGTCGGGGTTCTGGGAGTAAACGGGTCGGGGAGTAAACGGGTCGGGGAGTAAACGGGTCGGGGAGTAAACGGGTCGGGAGTAAACGGGTCTGGGAGTAAACGGGTCGGGGAGTAAACGGGTCGGGGAGTAAACGGGTCGGGAGTAAACGGGTCTGGGAGTAAACGGGTCGGGAGTAAACGGGTCGGGGTTCTGGGAGTAAACGGGTCGGGGAGTAAACGGGTCTGGGAGTAAACGGGTCGGGGAGTAAACGGGTCGGGGAGTAAACGGGTCGGGGAGTAAACGGGTCGGGGAGTAAACGGGTCGGGGAGTAAACGGGTCGGGGAGTAAACGGGTCGGGGAGTAAACGGGTCGGGAGTAAACGGGTCGGGGAGTAAACGGGTCGGGGAGTAAACGGGTCGGGGAGTAAACGGGTCGGGGAGTAAACGGGTCGGGAGTAAACGGGTCGGGGAGTAAACGGGTCAGAGAGTAAACGGGTCGGGGAGTAAACGGGTCTGGGAGTAAACGGGTCGGGGAGTAAACGGGTCTGGGAGTAAACGGGTCGGGGAGTAAACGGGTCAGGGTTCTGGGAGTAAACGGGTCGGGGAGTAAACGGGTCAGGGAGTAAACGGGTCGGGGAGTAAACGGGTCGGGGAGTAAACGGGTCGGGGTTCTGGGAGTAAACGGGTCGGGGAGTAAACGGGTCGGGGAGTAAACGGGTCTGGGAGTAAACGGGTCGGGGAGTAAACGGGTCGGGAGTAAACGGGTCTGGGAGTAAACGGGTCGGGGAGTAAACGGGTCGGGGAGTAAACGGGTCGGGGAGTAAACGGGTCGGGGAGTAAACGGGTCGGGGAGTAAACGGGTCGGGGAGTAAACGGGTCGGGGAGTAAACGGGTCGGGAGTAAACGGGTCGGGGAGTAAACGGGTCGGGGAGTAAACGGGTCGGGGTTCTGGGAGTAAACGGGTCGGGGTTCTGGGAGTAAACGGGTCAGAGAGTAAACGGGTCGGGGAGTAAACGGGTCGGGGAGTAAACGGGTCGGGGTTCTGGGAGTAAACGGGTCGGGGAGTAAACGGGTCGGGAGTAAACGGGTCGGGGAGTAAACGGGTCTGGGAGTAAACGGGTCGGGGAGTAAACGGGTCGGGGAGTAAACGGGTCGGGGAGTAAACGGGTCGGGGAGTAAACGGGTCGGGGGGTAAACGGGTCGGGGAGTAAACGGGTCGGGGTTCTGGGAGTAAACGGGTCTGGGAGTAAACGGTTCTGGGAGTAAACGGGTCGGGGAGTAAACGGGTCTGGGAGTAAACGGGTCGGGGAGTAAACGGGTCGGGGAGTAAACGGGTCGGGGAGTAAACGGGTCGGGGTTCTGGGAGTAAACGGGTCGGGGAGTAAACGGGTCGGGGTTCTGGGAGTAAACGGGTCGGGGAGTAAACGGGTCTGGGAGTAAACGGGTCGGGGAGTAAACGGGTCTGGGAGTAAACGGGTCGGGGTTCTGGGAGTAAACGGGTCGGGGAGTAAACGGGTCGGGGAGTAAACGGGTCGGGGAGTAAACGGGTCGGGGAGTAAACGGGTCGGGAGTAAACGGGTCTGGGAGTAAACGGGTCGGGGAGTAAACGGGTCGGGGAGTAAACGGGTCTGGGAGTAAACGGGTCGGGGTTCTGGGAGTAAACGGGTCGGGGAGTAAACGGGTCTGGGAGTAAACGGGTCGGGGAGTAAACGGGTCGGGGAGTAAACGGGTCGGGAGTAAACGGGTCGGGGAGTAAACGGGTCGGGGAGTAAACGGGTCGGGGAGTAAACGGGTCGGGGAGTAAACGGGTCGGGAGTAAACGGGTCGGGGAGTAAACGGGTCAGAGAGTAAACGGGTCGGGGAGTAAACGGGTCAGGGTTCTGGGAGTAAACGGGTCGGGGAGTAAACGGGTCTGGGAGTAAACGGGTCGGGGAGTAAACGGGTCGGGAGTAAACGGGTCGGGAGTAAACGGGTCGGGGAGTAAACGGGTCGGGGAGTAAACGGGTCGGGGAGTAAACGGGTCGGGGTTCTGGGAGTAAACGGGTCTGGGAGTAAACGGGTCGGGGAGTAAACGGGTCGGGGAGTAAACGGGTCGGGGAGTAAACGGGTCGGGGAGTAAACGGGTCGGGGAGTAAACGGGTCGGGGAGTAAACGGGTCTGGGAGTAAACGGGTCGGGGAGTAAACGGGTCGGGGAGTAAACGGGTCGGGGAGTAAACGGGTCGGGGAGTAAACGGGTCGGGGAGTAAACGGGTCGGGGAGTAAACGGGTCGGGGAGTAAACGGGTCGGGAGTAAACGGGTTGGGGAGTAAACGGGTCGGGGTTCTGGGAGTAAACGGGTCGGGAGTAAACGGGTCGGGGAGTAAACGGGTCGGGGAGTAAACGGGTCGGGGAGTAAACGGGTCGGGGAGTAAACGGGTCGGGGTTCTGGGAGTAAACGGGTCGGGGAGTAAACGGGTCGGGGAGTAAACGGGTTGGGGAGTAAACGGGTCGGGGTTCTGGGAGTAAACGGGTCGGGGAGTAAACGGGTCGGGGAGTAAACGGGTCGGGGAGTAAACGGGTCGGGGAGTAAACGGGTCGGGGAGTAAACGGGTCGGGGAGTAAACGGGTCGGGGTTCAGGGAGTAAACGGGTCTGGGAGTAAACGGGTCGGGGTTCTGGGAGTAAACGGGTCGGGGAGTAAACGGTTCAGAGAGTAAACGGGTCGGGGAGTAAACGGGTCGGGGAGTAAACGGGTCGGGGAGTAAACGGGTCGGGGAGTAAACGGGTCGGGGAGTAAACGGGTCGGGGAGTAAACGGGTCGGGAGTAAACGGGTCGGGGAGTAAACGGGTCGGGGAGTAAACGGGTCGGGGAGTAAACGGGTCAGGGTTCTGGGAGTAAACGGGTCGGGGAGTAAACGGGTCGGGGAGTAAACGGGTCGGGGAGTAAACGGGTCGGGGAGTAAACGGGTCGGGGAGTAAACGGGTCGGGGAGTAAACGGGTCGGGGTTCTGGGAGTAAACGGGTCGGGGAGTAAACGGGTCGGGAGTAAACGGGTCGGGGAGTAAACGGGTCGGGGTTCTGGGAGTAAACGGGTCGGGAGTAAACGGGTCGGGGAGTAAACGGGTCGGGGAGTAAACGGGTCGGGGAGTAAACGGGTCAGGGTTCTGGGAGTAAACGGGTCGGGGAGTAAACGGGTCGGGGAGTAAACGGGTCGGGGAGTAAACGGGTCGGGGAGTAAACGGGTCGGGGAGTAAACGGGTCGGGGTTCTGGGAGTAAACGGGTCGGGGAGTAAACGGGTCGGGAGTAAACGGGTCGGGGAGTAAACGGGTCAGGGAGTAAACGGGTCGGGGTTCTGGGAGTAAACGGGTCGGGGAGTAAACGGGTCGGGAGTAAACGGGTCGGGGAGTAAACGGGTCTGGGAGTAAACGGGTCGGGAGTAAACGGGTCGGGAGTAAACGGGTCGGGGAGTAAACGGGTCAGGGAGTAAACGGGTCGGGGTTCTGGGAGTAAACGGGTCTGGGAGTAAACGGGTCGGGAGTAAACGGGTCGGGGAGTAAACGGGTCTGGGAGTAAACGGGTCGGGGAGTAAACGGGTCGGGGAGTAAACGGGTCGGGGAGTAAACGGGTCGGGGTTCTGGGAGTAAACGGGTCGGGGAGTAAACGGGTCGGGGAGTAAACGGGTTGGGGAGTAAACGGGTCGGGGTTCTGGGAGTAAACGGGTCGGGGAGTAAACGGGTCGGGGAGTAAACGGGTCGGGGAGTAAACGGGTCGGGGAGTAAACGGGTCGGGGAGTAAACGGGTCGGGGAGTAAACGGGTCGGTGAGTAAACGGGTCGGGGTTCAGGGAGTAAACGGGTCTGGGAGTAAACGGGTCGGGGTTCTGGGAGTAAACGGGTCGGGGAGTAAACGGTTCAGAGAGTAAACGGGTCGGGGAGTAAACGGGTCGGGGAGTAAACGGGTCGGGGAGTAAACGGGTCGGGGAGTAAACGGGTCGGGAGTAAACGGGTCGGGGAGTAAACGGGTCGGGGAGTAAACGGGTCGGGGAGTAAACGGGTCAGGGTTCTGGGAGTAAACGGGTCGGGGAGTAAACGGGTCGGGGAGTAAACGGGTCGGGGAGTAAACGGGTCGGGGAGTAAACGGGTCGGGGAGTAAACGGGTCGGGGAGTAAACGGGTCGGGGTTCTGGGAGTAAACGGGTCGGGGAGTAAACGGGTCGGGAGTAAACGGGTCGGGGAGTAAACGGGTCGGGGTTCTGGGAGTAAACGGGTCGGGAGTAAACGGGTCGGGGAGTAAACGGGTCGGGGAGTAAACGGGTCGGGGAGTAAACGGGTCAGGGTTCTGGGAGTAAACGGGTCGGGGAGTAAACGGGTCGGGGAGTAAACGGGTCGGGGAGTAAACGGGTCGGGGAGTAAACGGGTCGGGGAGTAAACGGGTCGGGGTTCTGGGAGTAAACGGGTCGGGGAGTAAACGGGTCGGGAGTAAACGGGTCGGGGAGTAAACGGGTCAGGGAGTAAACGGGTCGGGGTTCTGGGAGTAAACGGGTCGGGGAGTAAACGGGTCGGGAGTAAACGGGTCGGGGAGTAAACGGGTCTGGGAGTAAACGGGTCGGGAGTAAACGGGTCGGGAGTAAACGGGTCGGGGAGTAAACGGGTCAGGGAGTAAACGGGTCGGGGTTCTGGGAGTAAACGGGTCTGGGAGTAAACGGGTCGGGAGTAAACGGGTCGGGGAGTAAACGGGTCTGGGAGTAAACGGGTCGGGGAGTAAACGGGTCAGAATCAGAAATACTTGAGCAGCAAAACGTTGAAGGTATCAAATAGGATGATAAAAAATAAAGATAAAATAAACAGAGAAGTGGGGCGTGTCTCATATGTACAAGAAATGTGCAAAGAAAGAATGTACAAAAAAGTACATAAATATAAGAATGTCAGAAAAATGTACAATAGAGTGACTGTGGTTTAAATAAAATATACAGTGTAAAGTGTAAATATACAGTGTAAAGTGTAAATATACAGTGTAAAGTGTGGACAGTGAAGTAAACAATTTAACAGAGTATAGAGTAGTCCGGGGGGGCGACTGTGGATGTGGGGGATGAGTTTAGCAGCTGAAATTAAAAAGCAGGGTAGCTTTGGGGACAAAAGTGTCTCTCCTCCTCTCAGTCCTGCAGGCGACGCAGCGCAGGCGCCTCCTGGAGGGGAGACACTGGAATGCAGGGTGGAGTATGTGGGAGGGTCCTTCATGATTTTATCTACCTGGCTGAGGGCCCGCTGGTTGAAAACCACAGACAGAGTTCTGACCGGCACGCCGGTGATTTTCGAGCACAGGGATGCTCTGCAGTCTGTTCCTGTTCTGGTGCTGAGGGAGTGGAACCAGCAGGAGAAGCTGAGGGAGAGGAACCAGCAGGAGAAGCTGAGGGAGAGGAACCAGCAGGAGAAGCTGAGGGAGAGGAACCAGCAGGAGAAGCTGAGGGAGAGGAACCAGCAGGAGAAGCTGAGGGAGAGGAACCAGCAGGAGAAGCTGAGGGAGAGGAACCAGCAGGAGAAGCTGAGGGAGAGGAACCAGCAGGAGAAGCTGAGGGATTGGAACCAGCAGGTCATGGAGAAGCTGAGGGTCTGCTGCATGTTCTCTGCTCAAGTGTCCTGCTGCAGACACGTTTAGCAGCATGTTCTCTGGACCTGGAGAAGACTTGAATGAATCCTGACCTGAGAGACTCCAGGTGACAGTGTGGACTCTCCAGTCCAGGACACAGCTGCTCCAGTCCAGAATCCTGCAGGTCGTTATTGCTCAGGTCCAGTTCTGTCAGACTGGAGGACTGAGAGCTGAGAACTGAGGACAGAAGTGGACAGATGTTCCCTGAGAGATTACAGAGACTCAACCTGCAGAGGAGATTAAAGAGAGATCATGAAGTCATTTAGGAAAGTTTGTGTATAACATTTCATGTACAAGACAACTCAAAGGGCTTAAAATAAAAACATTTAAAAAAATTACTTGAAATTTTAAGAATGTGAATGCAGTAATTAAAGACAGACAGACATAAGTCAATAA
Source organism: Cololabis saira (assembly GCF_033807715.1). Taxonomy (NCBI): domain Eukaryota; kingdom Metazoa; phylum Chordata; class Actinopteri; order Beloniformes; family Belonidae; genus Cololabis; species Cololabis saira. Next base: position 472,267 of record NC_084596.1, on the reverse strand, counting down.
AAAGGTTTTCAACTTGACTTAAGGCTACAGATGTTTCAGCATCCCTGCACCAGACAAAACCAGAAACTCTACAGAAGATTATCATTCTTTTCATACACAGACAGTCATTTGTCGAGGCGAACATCATCAGGTCAGTTTCTGTTGCCTCCATGGAGAAGTAACTTAAAACAGAGGAAATTAATCACAGAGCGATGGCATTTAAATGCATTTATTTGCCCTCTAGTGGACATTAAAGTTACTGCATTTAGATGCATTTATTTGCCCTCTAGTGGACACATAAATTACTGCATTTAAATTATTTTATTTGCCCTCTAGTGGATACACGAATTACTGCATTAAAATTACTTATTTGCCCTCTAGTGGACACATACATTACTGTATTTAAATGTATTTATTTGCCCTCTAGAGGACACATAAATTACTGCATTTAGATGCATTTATTTGCCCTCTAGTGGACAATAAAGTTACTGCATTTAGATGCATTTATTTGCCCTCTAGTGGAAATATAAATTACTGCATTTAAATGCATTTATTTGCCCTCTAGTGGACATTAAAGTTACTGCATTTAAATGCATTCATTTGCCCTCTAGTGGACACAAATTACTGCATTTAAATGTTTTTATTTGCCCTCTAGTGGACACATAAATTACTGCATTTAAATGCATTTATTTGCCCTCTAGTGGACATTAAAGTTACTGCATTTAAATGCATTCATTTGCCCTCTAGTGGACACAAATTACTGCGTTTAAATGTTTTTATTTGCCCTCTAGTGAACACATAAATTACTGCATTTAAATACATTTATTTGCCCTCTAGTGGACACATAAATTACTGCATTTAAATGTATTTATTTGCCCTCTAGTGGACACATAAGTTACTGCATTTAAATGTTTTTTTTGCCCTCTAGTGGACACATAAATTACTGCATTTAAATGCAATTATTTGCCCTCTAGTGGACACATAAATTACTGCATTTAAATGTATTTATTTGCCCTCTAGTGGACACATAAATTACTGCATTTAAATGCATTTATTTGCCCTCTAGTGGACATTAAAGTTACTGCATTTAAATGCATTCATTTGCCCTCTAGTGGACACAAATTACTGCATTTAAATGTTTTTATTTGCCCTCTAGTGGACACATAAATTACTGCATTTAAATGCATTTATTTGCCCTCTAGTGGACATTAAAGTTACTGCATTTAAATGCATTCATTTGCCCTCTAGTGGACACAAATTACTGCGTTTAAATGTTTTTATTTGCCCTCTAGTGAACACATAAATTACTGCATTTAAATACATTTATTTGCCCTCTAGTGGACACATAAATTACTGCATTTAAATGTTTTTTTTGCCCTCTAGTGGACACATAAATTACTGCATTTAAATGCAATTATTTGCCCTCTAGTGGACACATAAATTACTGCATTTAAATGTATTTATTTGCCCTCTAGTGGACACATAAATTACTGCATTTAAATGCATTTATTTGCCCTCTAGTGGACATTAAAGTTACTGCATTTAAATGCATTCATTTGCCCTCTAGTGGACACGAATTACTGCATTTAAATGTATTTATTTGCCCTCAAGTGGACAAATGAATAATTGCATTTAAATGCATTTCTTTCCCTCTAGTGGACACATAGATTACTGCATTTAAATGATTTTATTTGCCCTCTAGTGGACATACAAGTTATTGCATTTAAATGCATTTATTTGCCCTCTAGTGGACACATAAATTACTGCATTTAAATTACTTATTTGCCCTCTAGTGCATAAACGAATTACTGCATTTAAATGCATTTATTTGCCCTCTAGTGGACATATAAATTACTGCATTTAAATTACTTATTTGCCCTCTAGTGGACATACAAGTTATTGCATTTAAATGCATTTATTTGCCCTCTAGTGGACACATAAATTACTGCATTTAAATTACTTATTTGCCCTCTAGTGGACACGTAAATTACGGCATTTAAATGCATTTATTTGCCCTCTAGTGGACACATAAATTACTGCATTTAAATGTTTTTATTTGCCCTCTAGTGGATACACGAATTACTGCATTTAATTGTATTTATTTGCCCTCAAGTGGACAAATGAACAATTGCATTTAAATGCATTTATTTGCCCTGGAGTGGACACATAAATTACTGCATTTGAATGCATTTATTTGCCCTCTAGTGGACATAAAAGTTACTGCATTTAAATGCATTTATTTGCCCTCTAGTGGACATAAACGTTACTGCATTTAAATGCATTTATTTGCCCTCTAGTGGACACATAAATTACTGCATTTAAATGCATTTATTTGCCCTCTAGTGGACATAAAAGTTACTGCATTTAAATGCATTTATTTGCCTTCTAGTGGACATAAAAGTTACTGCATTTAAATGCATTTATTTGCCCTCTAGTGGACACATAAATTACTGTATTTAAATTAATTTATTTGCCCTCTAGTGGACAAATAAATTACTGCATATAAATTAATTTATTTGCCCTCTAGTGGACACATAAATTACTGCATTTAAATGCATTTATTTGCCCTCTAGTGGACATTAAAGTTACTGCATTTAAATGCATTTATTTGCCCTCTAGTGGACATAAACGTTACTGCATTTAAATGCATTTATTTGCCCTCTAGTGGACACATAAATTACTGCATTTAAATGCATTTCTTTCCCTCCAGTGGACACATAAATTACTGCATTTAAATACATGTATTTGCCCTCTAGTGGACACATAGATTTTCTGCATTTAAATGATTTTATTTGCCCTCTAGTGGATAAACGAATTACTGCATTTAAATGCATTTATTTGCCCTCTAGTGGACACACAAATTACTGCATTTAAATTACTTATTTGCCCTCTAGTGGACATATAATTTACTGCATCTAAATGCATGTATTTGCCCTCTAGTGGACACGTAAATTACTGCATTTAAATGCATTTATTTGCCCTCTAGTGGACATAAAAGTTACTGCATTTAAATGCTTTTATTTGCCCTCTAGTGGACACGTAAATTACTGCATTTAAATGCATTTATTTGCCCTCTAGTGGACATAAAAGTTACTGCATTTAAATGCATTTATTTGCCCTCTAGTGGACATAAAAGTTACTGCATTTAAATGCATTTATTTGCCCTCTAGTGGACACATAAATTACTGTATTTAAATTAATTTATTTGCCCTCTAGTGGACACATAAATTACTGCATTTAAATTAATTTATTTTCCCTCTAGTGGACACATAAATTACTGCATTTAAATGCATTTATTTGCCCTCTAGTGGACATTAAAGTTACTGCATTTAAATGCATGTATTTGCCCTCTAGTGGACACATAAATTACTGCATTTAAATGCATTTCTTTCCCTCCAGTGGACACATAAATTACTGCATTTAAATACATGTATTTGCCCTCTAGTGGACACATAGATTACTGCATTTAAATTATTTTATTTGCCCTATAGTGGATAAACGAATTACTGCATTTAAATGCATTTATTTGCCCTCTAGTGGACACATAAATTACTGCATTTAAATTAATTATTTGCCCTCTAGTTGACATACAAGTTATTGCATTTAAATTCATTTATTTGCCCTCTAGTGGACATATAAATTACTGCATCTAAATGCATTTATTTGCCCTCTAGTGGACATTAAAGTTACTGCATTTAAATGCATTTATTTGCCCTCTAGTGGACACATAAACGTTACTGCATTTAAATGCTTTTATTTGCCCTCTAGTGGACATAAAAGTTACTGCATTTAAATGTTTTTATTTGCCCTCTAGTGGACACGTAAATTACTGCATTTAAATGCATTTATTTGCCCTCTAGTGGACACATAAATTACTGCATTTAAATGTTTTTATTTGCCCTCTAGTGGATACACGAATTACTGCATTTAAATGTATTTATTTTCCCTCAAGTGGACAAATGAATAATTGCATTTAAATGCATTTATTTGCCCTCGAGTGGACACATAAATTACTGCATTTAAAACCCTTTATTGCCCTCTAGTGAACACATAAATTACTGCATTTGAATGCATTTATTTGCCCCCTAGTGGACATAAAAATTACTGCATTTAAATGCATTTATTTGCCCTCTAGTGGACATAAAAGTTACTGCATTTAAATGTTTTTTTTTTGCCCTCTAGTGGACACATAAATTACGGCATTTAAATGCGTTTATTTGCCCTCTAGTGGACACATAAATTACTGCATTTAAATGCCTTTATTTGCCCTCTAGTGGACATAAAAGTTACTGCATTTAAATGCATTTATTTGCCCTCTAGTGGACATAAAAGTTACTGCATTTAAATGCATTTTTTTGCCCTCTAGTGGACACATAAATTACTGCATTTAAATGCCTTTATTTGCCCTCTAGTGGACATAAAAGTTACTGCATTTAAATGCATTTATTTGCCCTCTAGTGGACATAAAAGTTACTCAATTCAATTCAATTCAATTTTATTTATATAGCGTCTAATACAACATATGTTGTCTCTAGACGCTTTCCAGAGATCCAGAACATGAACATAAACATAAACATAAACATAAACATAAACCCCCGAGCAATTATTATATAAACAATGGCAGGTAAAAACTCCCTTAGTGGGAGAAAAGCCTTAAGCCAAACAGTGGCAAGAAAAACTCCCCTTTAGGAGGGAAGAAACCTTGAGCAGGACCAGGCTCATAAGGGGGGACCCTCCTGCCGAAGGCCAGACTGGGGGAGTCAGGGACGTCGACAGCACACAGCAGGCAGGTGGAATCAGCAGCGGGATGACCAGAGGTGGGGGGGGGGGGCGTCAGCAGCACACAGCAGGCAGGTGGAAGCAGCAGCGGGATGACCAGAGGGGAGGGGGGGGCGTCAGCAGCACACAACAGTCATGTGGAAGCAGCAGCGGGATGACCAGAGGGGGGGGGGGGTGCAGGCAGGCGGAAGCAGCAACAGCAGACATCCACGTAGGCAGGTGGAAGAAGCAATGGGATGACCAGAGGGGGGGGAGGGCCGGGAACACAGGCCAGAACGCAGCTCCTGAGGCTCCGGCCTGCAAACATACACAAAAGAGAAAAAAGGGGGGCCGGCACAAGAAACTACAGGAACAATGGACAAAAATGATAGCTATGAGATATTTATAATAAATAAAAATGGTAATGGAGAAGAGAGGCAGGGAAAAGGAGAGGAGAAGAAGGGTGAGAGGCACCGCCCAGCGGATCATGTCGGTGCCCCCTGCAGCATAAGCCTATAGCAGCATATTTACCGCGAAGCTATATTTGAGACTAACTATTATAGTCTTGTTCTATAGCTGCGACAATGACTACTGACTCTAACACACTAGAGTTTACACTACCTAGAGATTTACCAACACCAGCTAGAGGTTTACTTAACACTAACTATAAGCTTTACTAAACAGAAAGGTTTTAAGTTTAGTTTTAAAGGTGGAGGTGGTGTCAGCCTCCTTAACCCAGATTGGAAGTTGGTTCCAAAGTAATGGTGCCTGATAGCAGAACGCCCGCCCTCCAAATCTACATTTAGATACTCTAGGAACTACGAGTAAACCTGCACCCTGGGAGCGGAGAGCTCGGCCAGGAACATAAGGCACTATCAAATCTTGTAAATACTGCGGAGCTAAGCCGTTTTGGGCTTTATATGCAAGTAATAAAATTTTAAATTGAATTCTGAATTTTACAGGTAGCCAATGGAGCGACGCTAACACTGGAGAGACGTGGTCTCTCCTGCTAATTCCTGTCAGTACTCGTGCTGCTGCATTTTGGATCAGCTGGAGCCTATTCAGCAAATTACTTGGACATCCTGCTAACAACACATTACAGTAATCCAGTCTAGAAGATACAAACGCATGAACTAGTTTCTCTGCATCCCTCTGCGAGAGGATTTTCCTAATTTTTGCAATATTACGGAGATGGAAAAACGCTATTTTACAAACCTGATTAACATATGGTTTAAACGACAAATCCTGATCGAAAACAACACCAAGGTTTCTCACAGTTGCACTGGAAGCCATCGCAACACCATCTAATCCCTTCCTAAGATGCTCTGGACCAAGAATGATAACCTCTGTTTTATCTGAATTTAGAAGCAGGAAATTTCTGGACATCCAGTCCTTGATGTCCCTAAGACATGCCTGAAGTTTAACGGTTCTGTTTCATCCGGCTTCATAGACAAGTAGAGCTGCGTATCATCAGCATAACAATGAAAGTGTATGCCGTGATTCTGGATTATACTTCCCAACGGCTGCATGTATAAACTGAACAAGACTGGCCCTAGCACTGAACCCTGCGGAACACCATAACAGACCCTTGACTGTTCTGAAGAAACCTCATGTACATGAACAAACTGGAACCTGTCAGATAGATATGATTTAAACCAACGTAGAGCTGTCCCTTTAATCCCAACAACATGCTCTAACCTGTGCAGTAAAATGCCATGATCAACAGTGTCAAAAGCAGCACTGAGGTCCAGTAGAACCAGTATGGACACTAATCCCTTATCTGAGGTCCAGTAGAACCAATATGGACACTAATCCCTTATCTGAGGCCATAAGAAGGTCATTCGTAACTCGAACCAGTGCTGTCTCTGTGCTATGATGCATTCTGAACCCTGACTGAAAGACTTCAAACAGATCATTTCTATACAAATAGTCACATAACTGGCTTGAAACTGCCTTTTCCAGAATTTTAGATACAAATGGAAGGTTAGAAATTGGCCTATAATTAGCTAAGGTGTCTGGGTCAAGGGAAGGTTTTTTAAGTAAAGGTTTAATTACTGCCACTTTGAAAACCTGTGGTACATATCCTAAGCTTAGGGATAGGTTGATTTGGTCCAGTATTGTCACACCAATAAGAGAAAAAACATTTTTGAATAGTCGAGTCGGGATGGGGTCTAACATACATGTGGTAGACTTAGCTCTATTAACGAGTGAGGTCAGCTCAGGGAGGTCTATAGGATCAAAACAGTCTAGAGACAAGTCAGAGCCTAGGGAAGTCGCTAAAGCTGAAGAAACGCCCACAACCGGCTGGTTGATTTCTTCTCTAATTCTCGTGATTTTACTGTTAAAGAAGCTCATAAAGTCCTCACTACTGAGAGCTGCAGGAATACACGGCTCCACAGAGCTGTGACTCTTTGTCAGCCTGGCTACAGTGCTGAACAGAAAACGTGGGTTACTTTTGTTATCCTCTATCAACGTTGAATAATAAGCTGTTCTTGCTTTGCGAATGGCTTTTTTATATACTATTAGAATATCTTTCCATTCACGATAAGAGTCTACAGACCTACAAGAGTACCACTTCCTTTCCATTTTACGCACGCTTTGTTTCAACATGCGAATATCTGAATTGTACCAGGGAGTTAAGCTCCTGTGGCTAGAAACCCTCCTTTTCAAAGGAGCAACTTCATCTAAAGCTGAGTGCAACAGATCAGCAGTGTTACTAACAAGAAAATCAACATCAGAGGTAGAACCCAGGTCACTGGCCTCTATTGCTTCAGTAGAGGCTTCACTATTTTCCACTGTCGCAAGACGAGCAACGGTCTCCTTAAATTTAGCAATAGCTTCATCAGACAAACATCTGCTAAAATAATACCTCCTGCCCTGCACTTCAACATCAACAACATTCAATTCCAACGTTATTAAATAATGGTCGGATAAAAGGGAGTTAACAGGTGACACCAACAGACCATCAGTTTCAACACCGTAGGTGAGAACGAGATCGAGAGTATGACCAAAACAATGCGTCGGCCCGTCCACTTTTTGTGAGATACCCATTGATTCTAGAAGAGAATTGAAAGCTAATTTAAGATTATCGCTTTCAACATCCATATGAATATTAAAATCACCCACTATGATGAATTTATCTGTACTGATCAATAATCCAGAAAGGAAATCTGAAAATTCAGACAAAAACTCTAGATAAGCGCCAGCAGCGGGCCGATACACTACCACTAACACAACTGGCTTCTCTGATTTCCAGCTCGGAAATTTCAGACTAAGCGTGAGGCTTTCAAACGTATTATGATTGCACTTAGGTTCAATTTTTGTTTGGAGACCGGAGTTATAAATTGCTGCGACTCCTCCGCCCCGGCCCGTGTTTCTAGGAATGTGATGATTAAAGTAGCCGGGCGGAGTTGATTCATTCAAACTAACATACTCTTCATCCTGTAACCATGTTTCTGTTAAGCAGAAAACATCACTCCTGCTCTCTGTGATTATATCGTTTACTAACAGAGACTTGGAGCTTAATGATCGTATATTTAGTAGTCCGCATCTAATTTTTCGGTCTCTTATTGGTACCAAATGTGCATTGGTTTTAATTTTTACAAGATTATTTTGGTTAACGCCTCTATAACGCCGCACCTGGTGAACTAGTGGAGGGCGGGGAACTGCAACTACTTCTATTTTGCTAGGCACCTGGTTAGAGTTACCAGTTACATCATGTAATCTTATAGTTTTGTTGGCAGGCGTTGGTCCTCGAGAAGCAGCAGAGAAGTGTGTTAAACTACAGCTCTGCATCCTGGCCTGGACCCTGCGATGTCAGGGAGAGGGTCTAATGAAACAGGCCAAATTACTAGAGACAAGAGCAGCACCATCCCGGGTGGGATGAATGCCGTCTCTTCTAATCAGACCGGGCTTTCCCCAGAACGTTTCCCAATTGTCAATAAAGGCCACGTCGTTTTCTGAACACCACCGATACAACCAGCGACGGAGCGAGAGCATGCGACTAAACATGTCATCACTGGTCAAATTGGGGAGGGGGCCAGAGAAACCTACGGAGTCCGACATGGATTTAGCGAAGTTACACACCGAGACAATATTCATTCTGGTTACTTCCGACTGGCGAAGACGGGAGTCGTTAGCTCCGACATGGATGATAACTTTACCATATTTACGATTACCCTTTGCCAGTAGCTTCAAATTTGCTTCTATGTCGCCCGCTCTGGCCCCCGGGATACACCTAACTATGGTCTCTGGAGTCGGCTTCACATGTCTGACTATGGAGTCGCCAATCACCAGGGTCGGCTTCTCAACGGGTGTGTCGCTGAGTGGGGAAAATCGGTTAGACACGTGAAGCGGGTGGTGGTGTTCCGTGAGCCCTTTACTACGCTTCCCCCGAACCGTCACCCACCGGTCCTGACTGGCCGGCTGCTCGGGAGCTGCAGGGGAGCGGCTAGCCTCAGCTGCTATGGGCCGGTCCGCCGCTAGCTTAGCCTGGTTAGCTGAGGAGGCTATCGGACTATGGTCAAATTGGCAGAACCGGACCTCTAACTGACTGAGCCTCGCCTCCAGCCCTGTAAATAAACTACATTTTAAGCACTTACCGTCTTCACTAAAGGAGGCAGAGGAATAACTAAACATTTCACACACTGAGCAGCAAAGAGGTGAAACGGTGGGAGACGGAGAGCCCATGCTAAGATGCTAACGGAGGCTAACGGACAGAAAATGTATTGGTGATTGGTGACAGTGAAAGTTACGGAAGAGAAAATGAGCGAGTGTTGAAATAAAGACAGTAATGTACCAGATATAGTGCTATTTTACAGGAAACAGTCTAAGTTTAAGACAAAAAAGTCGGGAGAGATCTGTGCCCGCACGCCGTGCAGCAGCAACGGACCGCAACACCAGGAAGTGACGCGATGCGTGACGCAGTACGTTACCCAATCAGCAAGCACGCAACAGTTACTGCATTTAAATGCATTTATTTGCCCTCTAGTGGACACATAAATTACTGCATTTAAATGCATTTATTTGCCCTCTAGTGGACACATAAATTACTGTATTTAAATTAATTTATTTGCCCTCTAGTGGACACATAAATTACTGCATTTAAATTAATTTATTTGCCCTCTAGTGGACACATAAATTACTGCATTTAAATTAATGTATTTGCCCTCTAGTGGACACATGAATTACTGCATTTAAATTCCTTATTTGCCCTCTAGTGGACACATAAATTAGTGCATTGAAATTACTTATTTGCCCTCTGGTGGACACATTATTAATTATTATTATTATTATTATTATTATTATTATTATTATTATTATTATTATTATTTATTATTATTATTATTATTATTATTATTATTATTATTATTATTATTATTATTATTATTATTATTATTATTATTATTATTATTATTATCATTATTTTATTACATGACCAGAGAGACAGAGACGTTGCAGACGCAGCGTCAGCGAGACATCAGATGATCCAGATCATTATCTGCAGGAATTCTACACATCGTCTCCATCACCAGCACCAGGAGATCATGTGACCTCCACCCAGGAGTTGGAGGTCAGAGAGGAAGAGGAGTCACCACTTCATCTTCACTCTGTTTCTAACACCGATGGAGTTGGAGGTCAGAGAGGAAGAGGAGTCATCACTTCATCTTCAGTTTATTTCAAGAGTACTTGACTACTTTTACACATGTTGCTGATGTTTTACATGTTGGATGTTACATGAATATTTCCATCTTCTCACTTCATTTTTACATCAACCACTTTGAAAACTGAAGTAATCAAATTAAAACAATCAGATAAATCAATCAAATATTATACAAACTGGAAAAGTTGAATGTAAAATGTAAAGGTTTAGATTTGAAGCTAAAACTTTCTTTCAGGGAAGACACAAGACTTTAAGAATCTAAACGTGAAGTCAAACATGAAAACATTTAGAGACAGAATCCAGAATAAAACAAGAATCATTGTCATTATTATATTATACAAAGATGGTTATTATTATTATTATTAGTATTATTAGTATTATTATTATGTATAGTATATCATATTATTATTAGTATAGATATCGGATAGGTGAATGGATGAATGAACGGGATGCCTGGGTCTGGGGCCCTCCGTTGTCGGGCCTGCGCGGGTGTCGCCTTGTTGGGGGGTTCCCTCTCTCCGGGCCCGTCTCCGGTCCCCCCCGCTGCCTCTGCGGCGGGGCACCCCTCTGGTCTTGGAGGGCCACTTCGTGGGGGGCGGGTGCGCCTGCCCGCGTCGGCGGCCGGGGCGGCTCTGTCTCTCCGGGCAGGCTGGCCCCCTGCCGGGTGGGGGTCGTTGGCCTGAAGGGTGAGGGCCTCCTGGCCGCGTGTCCGGCCCGGACCGGGTGGCCGGGGATTGCCTGGGTTGCGGTCCGCCGCCGCGGGATCCATGGCTGCTTCTTCCCGCGCCGTGGGGGCCCCGCCCGCGGGCCCCCTCGGCCGCCGCCGGTGGGGGGGGGGTCCTCGCAGGCGGTGGGTTGCCTCCCTCCTACTTCTCCCCTATGTGGGGTTGCCGGTGGCCTGGGTTCCGGGCTCTTCCGTGTCGGCCTCTGGTCTCGCGGGTGGCGGGGTTGCTCCCCCCCCTCCCCCACTATAGATACACTTCAGGTGGAGCTTTGTTTGGTTTATTACACACACACACACACACACACACACACACACACACACACACACACACACACACACACACATACACACACACATATAGTCATTTAGTCACATGCATACACACACACACACACACACACACACACACACACACACACACACACACACACATGATCATATACATACACACACACACACATAGACATACACACTGGCATGTTCACCTGCATGCTGGCTCTCTAGTTTTTGGGTTTAGGTAGCGGTAGCGCTAGCTTAGCTCAGACTGCAATCAGATCTCAAGATTTAGGTCGATTGCTGTTATTGTTTTGGTTGGCTCCATGCCGGTTTCGTGCTTTGTTTGTGGTTTTTTGTTGCAGATTTCCATTTTTTGACGTGTGTTTCCGTGTGTTCCTGCTTCCTGGATTGGCAGTGGATGTCGTCACCCCCCCCCCCCCCCAAAAAAAAAAAAAAAATCACTGGGTTTGTATGTGTATATTTATGTATGTGTACGCATATGTACGCGTATATATATGTATATATATTAAATATAGTAATAATGCACATATATATATACTTTTGATTTCTACCGTCATGGTATCAATCATTAATATGTGTGCAGACAAGGAAAAAAAAAAAAAAAAAAGAAGAAAAAAGAATACAACAAGAATAATGAGATACAAATCTAATTCATGATCAAACATCAACAATCCAGTAAATGATTTAATGTTTAAATGTGAAAAAGATCAAATAAAAATACAATAAAGCAAAAAACTAAAGATAAACAGTGATCATCATCATCATCATCATCATCATCGTCATCATCATCTCCATCACCATCATCATCATCATCATCATCATCATCATCATCATCATCATCATCATCATCATCATCATCGTCATCATCATCTCCATCATCATCATCATCATCATCTCCATCATCATCATCATCATCATCATCATCATCATCATCATCATCTTCATCATACAATACAATACAATACAACTTTATTTATAAAGCACTTTAAAAACACCAACATGGTCCAAAGTACTGGACAGGCAAATGAAAGACAACACACCATAACGCACAGGGCACATAAATAAATCAATCATGATAAATGATAAAAAATAGATTTGACAACCACCCTGATCTGGCTGTCAAGCTTTAGAGCTGCATCCACTTTGGCCCCTAGGTTGGTGATGGTTGGCTTTACATGCTGGGCCAAGGGCCCCAGATCTGGAATGGGTGTTCCAGTGGTGCCACCAAAAACCATCACTTCAGTCTTTTTCTCATTGAAGTTTAAAAAGTTCAGAGACATCCAGGCCTTTATGACATCAAGACACTTAAGTAGGGCAGTAATTGAGTAATTGTCTTTCTTCTTAAGTGGGACATAAATCTGATTGTCATCTCCATAAAAATGATTTAAAAAAATCCCATGCTTCCTAAGTATGGAGCCAAGCGGGAGCAAATACAGGGAGAACAAGAGAGGGCCGAGGACCGAGCCCTGCGGAACCCCACAAGAGAGAGGAGCGGAGGAGGACACAGAGTCGCCAAGGCTGACACAGAAGGTTCGGTCTGCCAAGTATGACCTGAACCATTCCAGTGCTACGCCCCTGATGCCCACCCACTGCTCCAAGCGAGAAATTAAAACTTTACGGTCCACTGTGTCAAAAGCTGCCGTTAGATCTAAAAGCACAAGAATAGCACAGTCACCTGAATCTGTGGCTAAAAAGATATAATTAAAAACTCTTAAAAGGGCTGACTCGGTGCTGTGCAAAGATTTAAAACCGGATTGGAATACCTCAAGAATATTGTAGTCTTTCAAAAAGGCCATTAATTGACTGCAAACTATCTTCTCGAGGATTTTTGAGAGAAATGGTAGTTTGGAGATCGGCCTGAAATTGGCAAGAGCTGCAGGATCTAGTCCAGGTTTTTTAATCAGGGGTTGTACAACTGCATGTTTAAAATGTACAGGGACCACACCTGAGGACAGACTACTATTTATAACTGCAAGAACAGAGGTTCCAACAGTGGGGAAAACCTCTTTAAATAGTCGAGGAGGGAAAGCATCATTTGGAGAACCTGAGGGCTTCAACTGACCAACAATCACCTGTAAACCCATCATGGAGACACTGAGGAACCAGAACCAGAACTACAGTCCAAATTCAGGATCCAACAGAAACAGTTTCTCTGACAGGAGACTCTGGAGACTAAACTGGACACAGATACACTGAGGAATCAGAACCAGACCAGGGCGAGGTCCAGAATCCAAATCCAGCACAGAGAGGTTCGGTGAAGGTGGTGTTGAAGGTGTGGAGGTGGATCAGTCTGTCAGAGACGACTTCATAGAAGGACAGAGTTCCAGCAGGAACGTCCACGTACACTGCTGCTCTGCCAGAGCCTGGACATGGAGATGAGGAGGTGAATATTTGTCTGTTATTGTGACGGACATGGTACTGACCACGTGGATCACAGTCCAGACTCACGGAATGATCGTTTCTTCCAAACATACAGTCATCAGAGAATCCTATCCTGCTGATTCTTCTGTAACTCACTGATACAGAAACCTTTCCGCTCCACTCGACCTCCCAGTAACAGCGACCCGTCAGCTCTTCTCTACACAGCAGCTGAGGAAAATAACCATCAAACCTGTCTGGATGATCAGGATATGACTGAACCTCCTTCACACATGTCATCTCCCTGTTGTCATCATACAGTTTGATGTATTTGTGGACTGTGTTTGGGTCGATGTTGATTTGACAGGAATCTGATGGAGAGAACCAACAAGCAGCTGCAGTTATTATTGATCAGTTATTGATCACTGATGGACTCATGAACGAGTTAAGATGGTTGAATAAAAACACACTTACACTTCCTCAGACCTCCTGGTGTCATCCATCGTTGTCCAGCAGGCTCCACCCTGGAAGGAGGAGGGGGATCAGACCACCTACAGACCACTACACCCCCCCCCCCCCCATCACCTGTTGGACACTCCTGTATCCAATACATCACCCCCCCATCTGTCAGAAAAACCCCCACACCTGTGCCACCATAACTACCACAATATAACCCCTCTCCACCACCCAGCAGTGTGTCCTACCTGAGAGTGTCCTACCTGAGAGTGTCCTACCTGAGTGTGTCCTACCTGAGAGTGTCCTACCTGAGAGTGTCCTACCTGAGAGTGTCCTACCTGATTGTGTCCTACCTGAGAGTGTCCTACCCGAGTGTCCTACCTGAGAGTGTCCTACCCGAGTGTCCTACCTGAGAGTGTCCTACCTGAGAGTGTCCTACCTGAGAGTGTCCTACCTGAGAGTGTCCTACCTGAGAGTGTCCTACCTGAGTGTGTCCTACCTGAGAGTGTCCTACCTGAGTGTCCTACCTGAGAGTGTCCTACCTGAGAGTGTCCTACCTGATTGTGTCCTACCTGAGAGTGTCCTACCCGAGTGTCCTACCTGAGAGTGTCCTACCTGAGAGTGTCCTACCTGAGAGTGTCCTACCTGAGAGTGTCCTACCTGAGAGTGTCCTACCTGAGTGTGTCCTACCTGAGAGTGTCCTACCTGAGTGTCCTACCTGAGAGTGTCCTACCTGAGTGTGTCCTACCCGAGTGTCCTACCTGAGTGTGTCCTACCTGAGAGTGTCCTACCTGAGAGTGTCCTACCTGAGAGTGTCCTACCCGAGTGTCCTACCTGAGAGTGTCCTACCTGAGAGTGTCCTACCTGAGAGTGTTCTACCTGAGAGTGTCCTACCTGAGAGTGTCCTACCTGAGAGTGTCCTACCTGAGAGTGTCCTACCTGAGTGTGTCCTACCTGAGAGTGTCCTACCTGAGTGTCCTACCTGAGAGTGTCCTACCTGAGTGTGTCCTACCCGAGTGTCCTACCTGAGTGTGTCCTACCTGAGAGTGTCCTACCTGAGAGTGTCCTACCTGAGAGTGTCCTACCTGAGAGTGTCCTACCCGAGTGTCCTACCTGAGAGTGTCCTACCTGAGAGTGTCCTACCTGAGAGTGTCCTACCTGAGAGTGTCCTACCTGAGTGTGTCCTACCTGAGAGTGTCCTACCTGAGTGTCCTACCTGAGAGTGTCCTACCTGAGTGTGTCCTACCCGAGTGTCCTACCTGAGTGTGTCCTACCTGAGAGTGTCCTACCTGAGAGTGTCCTACCTGAGAGTGTCCTACCTCAGTGTGTCCTACCCGAGAGTGTCCTACCTGAGGGTGTCCTACCTGAGTGTGTCCTACGTGAGAGTGTCCTACCTGAGAGTGTCCTACCTGAGTGTGTCCTACGTGAGAGTGTCCTACCTGAGAGTGTCCTACCTGAGAGTCTCCAGTCTCCAGCGGGGATCCTCCAGTCTAGACAGAAGCGTCCCTGCTGACTCTCCTGGATGGTTGTAGCTCAGGTCCAGCTCTCTCAGGTGGGAGGGGTTGGAGGTCAGAGCTGAGACCAGAGAAGAACTTCCTTCCTCTGAGATCAGACAGCCTGACAGCCTGCAGACACAAAACACAAGTCTATGCATGTCCTCTGCTCAAGTGTCCTGCTGCAGACACGTTTAGCAGCATGTTCTCTGGACCTGGAGAAGACTTGAATGAATCCTGACCTGAGAGACTCCAGGTGACAGTGTGGACTCTCCAGTCCAGGACACAGCTGCTCCAGTCCAGAATCCTGCAGGTCGTTGTTACTCAGGTCCAGTTCTGTCAGACTGGAGGACTGAGAGCTGAGAACTGAGGACAGAAGTGGACAGATGTCCTCTGAGAGGTTACAGCCACTCAGTCTGCAGACGGAAGAAAAGAACAACCAGGTTACTTCACTGTGATGGAAGAAAATGTAGTTGTGTCTTCAACTGTTCTGCTGGTCTTCAGCTCATCCTGCCCCGCCAGGACAAACAGAAATGAAAGTGTTCCCTTGTCAGAGTTCATGTTTGTGTTTGATTTTAGGTCCAATGTGTCATTAAAGTCTCTGGAAATTAAAGACCCAGCGTAAACTCACTCATGTGAGATTGTGCTGAAAAAAAGACCAAAACAAGTGAAGAAAACATGACGTCTGGAGGTAAAACCAGACGTAGTCAGAAACTAGCCTCCACTCCAGAGGTCCAACATGTGTCTGTTGGTACTTACAGAACTTTCTTGGAGGCTTTGACCACCGGCAGCAGCCTCCGTAGAACCTTCTCTGAAGATGAGAACTTCTTCAGGTCAAACACCTCCAGATCTTCTTCTGATGACAGTAAGATGAAGACCAGAGCCGACCACTGAGCAGGAGACAGTTCATCTGTGGAAAGACCTCCAGACCTCAGGGACTGTTGGACTTCCTCCACCAGAGACCGATCGTTCAGTTCATTCAGACAGTGGAACAGGTTGATACTTCTCTCTGCAGACAGATCTTCACTGATCTTCTTCTTGATGTATTTAACTGTTTTCTGATTGTTCTGTGAACTTATTTGTTTTGGTTCCAACAGACCTCGTAGGAGGTTCTGATTGGTCTCCAGTGAAAGACCCAGGAGGAAGCGCAGGAACAAGTCCAGGTGTCCGTTGGGACTCTGTAAGGCCTTGTCCACAACACTCTGATGGAGCTTAGTCACGGCTCTTTTTTTAAACAACCTGAAGGTGTTTCTTTGTTCCTCCAGCAGGTTGACTTCAGAGCTGATGAAGGTCTGATGGACATGAAGAGCAGCCAGAAACTCCTGGACACTCAGATGGATGAAGCAGAAGACCTGGTCCTGGTCCTGGCTGCTCTCCTCTCTAAAGATCTGGGTGAACACTCCTGAGTACACTGAAGCCTCTTTGACATTGATGCCACACTCTCTCAGGTCTGATTCATAGAAGATCAGGTTTCTTTTCTGCAGCTGCTCAAAAGCCAGTTTTCCCAGAGACTCCACCATCTTCCTGCTCTCTGGACTCCAGTGTGGATCCGTCCCAGCTCCTCCATCATACTTGACCTTCTTCAGTTTGGCCTGGACCACCAGGAAGCGGATGTACATCTCAGTCAGGGTCTTGGGTAGCTCCCCTCCCTCTCTGGTTTCCAGGACTTTCTCCAGGACCGAAGCAGTGATCCAGCAGAAGACTGGGATGTGGCACATGATGTGGAGGCTCCGTGATGTCTTGATGTGGGAGATGATCCTGCTGGTCTGCTCCTTTTCTCTGAACCTCTTCCTGAAGTATTCCTCCTTCTGTGGGTCAGTGAACCCTCTGACTTCTGTCACTATGTCAACATAGTCATACTCAGGAGGGATCTGATTGGCTGCTGCGGGCCGTGTGGTGATCCAGAGACGAGCAGAAGGAAGCAGGTTCCCCCTGATGAGGTTTATCAGCAGCACGTCCACTGAGGTGAACCTTCTGGGGTCACTGATGATTGTAGAGTTGTGGAAGTCCAGAGGAAGTCGACACTCGTCCAGACCATCAAAGATGAACGCGACCTGGAACTCTTCAAAGCTGCAGATTCGTCTGGTTTCAGAGAAGAATCGATTAACTAGTTCCACCAAGCTTAACTTCTCCTCTCTCAGCACATTCAGCTCTCTGAAGGTGAATGGAAGCAGGAACTGGATGTCCTGGTTGGTTCTGCCTTCAGCCCAGTCCAGACTGAATTTCTGTGTTAGGACTGTTTTCCCGATGCCGGCCACTCCCTTCGTCATCACTGTTCTGATTGTTCCTCCTCTTCCAGGTGGGGGTTTAAAGATGTCTTCCTGTCTGATGGTTGTTTCTGCTCTGTGTGGTTTCCTGGAAGCTGCTTCAATCTGTCTGACTTCATGTTCATCGTTGACCTCTCCGGTCCCTCCCTCTGTGATGTAGAGCTCCGTATAGATCTGCTCCAGAAGGTTTTTCTTTCCTTCTTTAGCAATCCCCTCAGACACACACTCGTACTTCTTCTTCAGCTTAGACTTCAACTGCTTTTGACAAACTGCAACTATGTACGTTAATGAAAGAACGTAGACAGAGATTTAGTGTTTTATGAAGTTCACTAAACAACTTAATTCTAAAAACAATCAAGATCTGGGTGTCATCAGCAACGGGGACGAGACGGACTACAGGAGTGAGGTTAGCCACCATGTGGACCAGACTACAGGAGTGAGGCTAGCCACCATGTGGACCAGACTACAGGAGTGAGGTTAGCCACCATGTGGACCAGACTACAGGAGTGAGGTTAGCCACCATGTGGACCAGACTACAGGAGTGGGGTTAGCCACCATGTGGACCAGACAGACTACAGGAGTGAGTTTAGCCACCATGTGGACCAGACTACAGGAGTGAGATTAGCCACCATGTGGACCAGACGGACTACAGGAGTGAGGTTAGCCACCATGTGGACCAGACTACAGGAGTGAGGTTAGCCACCGTGTGGACCAGACTACAGGAGTGAGGTTAGCCACCATGTGGACCAGGCTACAGGAGTGAGGTTAGCCACCATGTGGACCAGACTACAGGAGTGTGGTTAGCCACCATGTGGACCAGACTACAGGAGTGAGTTTAGCCACCATGTGGATCAGACTACAGGAGTGAGGTTAGCCACCATGTGGACCAGACTACAGGAGTGAGGTTAGTCACCATGTGGACCAGACGGACTACAGGAGTGAGGTTAGTCACCATGTGGACCAGACTACAGGAGTGAGGTTAGCCACCATGTGGACCAGACTACAGGAGTGAGGTTAGTCACCTGTGGACCAGACGGACTACAGGAGTGAGGTTAGCCACCGTGTGGACCAGACTACAGGAGTGAGGTTAGTCACCATGTGGACCAGACAGACTACAGGAGTGAGGTTAGTCACCATGTGGACCAGATGGACTACAGGAGTGAGGTTAGACACCATGTGGACCAGACGGACTACAGGAGTGAGGTTAGTCACCATGTGGACCAGACAGACTACAGGAGTGAGGTTAGTCACCATGTGGACCAGACGGACTACAGGAGTGAGGTTAGCCACCATGTGGACCAGACTACAGGAGTGAGGTTAGCCACCATGTGGACCAGACTACAGGAGTGAGATTAGCCACCATGTGGACCAGACTACAGGAGTGAGGTTAGCCACCATGTGGACCAGACTACAGGAGTGAGGTTAGCCACCATGTGGACCAGACTACAGGAGTGAGGTTAGCCACCATGTGGACCAGACTACAGGAGTGAGGTTAGCCACCATGTGGACCAGACTACAGGAGTGAGATTAGCCACCATGTGGACCAGACTACAGGAGTGAGGTTAGCCACCATGTGGACCAGACTACAGGAGTGAGGTTAGCCACCATGTGGACCAGACTACAGGAGTGAGGTTAGCCACCATGTGGACCAGACGGACTACAGGAGTGAGGTTAGCCACCATGTGGACCAGACTACAGGAGTGAGGTTAGCCACCATGTGGACCAGACAGACTACAGGAGTGAGGTTAGCCACCATGTGGACCAGACGGACTACAGAAGTGAGGTTAGCCATAGCCACCATGTGGACCAGATGGACTACAGGAGTGAGGTTAGCCACCATGTAGTGCATACACAACCATCTCTCTGAATGTGGACAAAAGAGATTGTTGTGGACTTCAGGAGAGCTCACTCCCAGCATGCTCTTGTTTCTATCAATGGAGCAGCACCAAGTTACTGGGTTTACATGTCACCTCTCCTGGGACACCAACACGGCATCACTGGGCAAGAAGGCTCAAGAGCGCCTCTACTTCCTCCTGAAACTGAGAAAAACCAGAGCCCCATCAGGAGCAGCTTCTACAGAGGCTCCATCGAGAGCATCCTGACGGGAGGGAAACACACCCATTTCACAGGAGAGTTTTTGTGAAGTGAATCAATGCGACTGGAAACATTTACCTGTTGCACCAGCTGGAGAGACTGGACCGTACTGGAAATCGTTTTTTTCTGTTGGAGATCAATGAAACATATTATTATCAGTTATTGTTTAAACAGGATACAATCCTCATAGTAAGATGTTTTTTGTGTTTTTTCCTTCTCTACAACACACCTTTATCACTTTTCATCTTCTTTAAAATCGTCTTGGCCACCTCTCTCGTGTTTGAGGAGAACCTCTCCATCATCAGATTTACTGTGTCCAATCTGTCCGCCTTTTCCAGATAACACAGTGGGATCGGTTTGAAACCATCCTTTGATTGATCTGCATTATTCAGGTACCAGTGGAATTCCTTCAGCCCACTGGAGTCCAAATTCTTCAAAGTGTCCTTCAACCACATTTTTACCTTAAAGAAAGAAATCATCATAAATTAAGTCTTTAAATCTGAATTCTTTACAGAGAATCAGTTGGACTCAAACAAACTCAGGAACATCCAGAAATCTGAAAATGAGTTACAGACCAGTGTTTCCCAACTCTGGCCCTCATGAGTCGCTGCCCTGCATGTTTTAGATGTTTCCCTGCTCCAACAGCCCCACGTTTGGACCTGCAGGTCTCCTTGGCAGGAGCAGACTCCAACCAACCCAGTAAAACCAAAGATGAGTCTGGCAGTCAGCTGGACCAGTGACCCTGTTGCGTCCAGTCTGGTAGTAATGGGCTTCCGATCGTCTACATCCATGTCATATCACAACATAACAACTCTTGTGCCAACTGACTCGCATGATGAAGACGCTCATGAAAACTACTGACATAATCTAGCACATTGTGCTCAGTGTGAGATGTTTCCGTCCACCATTTTCCCTTGAGAAGCTGAAGAGGACGACCCGCCGCACAACCAAAGACTAAAGCTGCAGGACTAAATCCAAGAGATCCCTGTGTGGTCTCTCTGATGGCAAAGAGCAAAAGTGGAAGACCCTCGTCCGTCTCAAGACAGACCTGGACAACATAGACTTTAAAATCTGATGAAATCGTTCCCCCAAGACTCGGAGTGACAAGGACTCGATGTTTGATGCAAATACTGTGAAACTTCTCTGATGATTTCAGTGAACTGCTGTCTGTGATCTGTGTTGATTTAACCGTGGAATCATTGTTGCTGATTTTAACATCCATGTGGACAACAATCAGGACATGTGGACAACCCTCAGGACATGTGCACAATCCTCAGGACATGTGGACAACCCTCAGGGCAATCCCCAGGACAAGTGGACAACCCTCAGGACATGTTAGACCCTCCAGGAATCCGCGATTCCGTGATCGCGGAAATTTTCGCGGATTTCACGGCTGTCCGTGGATTTACAGACCTTCCGTGGATTTCAATGTCTGGTGCAGAAAAATCACTTTTACTGGGGTTAATATTGCATATGTCCGCGCTGAATATGCAAATTATGCGGGGCTCGCTTGATTCCACCGCATCATCGCCGCACATTTTCGCATAAAGTTTGGAAAAAGGGGGAAGTGTTGTGAGTGACATGTCGGGACGCCCGGTCGCGACGTGCGGGACCCGCCCGGGGACCTCCGCACCCCTTGCAGAAAACTGCCACCCCCCAAACAGCAGCTCTCACCCGCGGGGGTGAGAGGAAAAAGAGAGTGCCCTCTCCGTCCAGCCCCCCGCTTGCGTGGTGGGCGCGGCTGCCGGGGGACTCTGGATCCGCGCTGACCGCGTACCACTGCGCCTGCGAGGGCCGGCAGAGGCGGAGCTCCCATCCACTTGGGGGACGCGTGGGGTGACGGAGCTCTGTCTCGTCCCCCTCGTCGCGCCGGTGCGCCCGGCAATCACCCGAGCACTGAGCCGCGGGCTGGAGGGAGAGAGGTGGCCACCGCCCCTCTCCTCTCCACCCGCTCTCTCCTTTTTTTTTCTCCTACGAGCTCAGATCAGACGAGACAGTCCGCTGAATTTAAGAGGGAAGAGCTCAGCGCCGAATCTGCAACTTCCTGCATATTTCGCATATTTTGCAACTTTCCGCATATTCCACGACTTCACCGCATAAAAGCACATAAAAAACCCGCACATTTAATCGCATAATCAATGATTTTAGCCCGCAGAATCAATGATTTTAGCCCGCAGAATCAAGGATTTTAGCCCGCAGAATCAAGGATTTTTGCCCACGTTTTTCTGGAGGGTCTAACATGTGGACAACCCTCAGGACATGTGGACAACCCTCAGGGCATGTGGACAATCCTCAGGACATGTGGACAATCCTCAGGACATGTGGACAATCCTCAGGACATGTGGATAACCCTCAGGACAACCCTCAGAACATGTGGACAACCTTCAGGACATGTGGACAACCCTCAGGACAATCCTCAGGAAATGTGGACACCCTCAGGACATGTGGACAACACTCAGGACATGTGGACAACCCTCAGGACATGTGGACAATCCTCGGGACATGTGGACAACCCCCGGGACATGTGGACAACCCCCAGGACAACCCTCAGTACAATCCTCAGGACATGTGGACAATCCTCAGGACAATCCTCAGGACATGTGGGCAATCCTCAGGACATTTGGACAACCCTCAGGACAATCCTCAGGACAAAGGGACTAAAGACTTGGGAAAATCTGGACAACTTTGGGCCGACGCTGCATGTAACAGAGAGCAAACACAATAGGGGGCGGAGCTAGACCTGCTGGCTCTGACGGTCTGAGCATCTCAAAGGTTAGTGTGTCTGATGTGGACATGTCTGAAACAAACAGATCCCACACCACCAGGGATCGTAGAACTTTTCTCTTTTCTTATTAGAACAAGGCTTGCTGCAATCAGGTGTCTTTGGTTCATGGCAATGAAAACACTCACGGTCACCAATGGCGGAACATACATTTTTACACACCAATTTCGACGTGCGTCTCCGTTCAGCAGTTGGGGATTGTGTAACTTTAGAGGAAACACATTTTTATATGTTAGAATCAAGTTTCTAAAACCTTGTCCATTTCCTTCAGGGACAAGTTCTTAGGCGTGCAACACCGTTCTTTTCAAGTTAGCACTGCAACAGCAGACACCAAAACTAATTTATTGTAGTAGCCATGTGCTCAAAGGCACCAAAATAAGAGTCAACGTCTGACTCTTAAGATCCATAAGGTCCATAAGAAGTGTTGGGAACACTTAGAAATGTGTGGGAAATATACATATATGTAGAGGAACTGGTTTTAGTAAGTGGGGATGATTTGCTCTCCCAAATACTTGGAGATATATTTAATTTTAGTAAGGATCTGACTCGCTCTCCTTACATCAACAGGTGTTACGGCCCCCAGCCGTTAGTGTCTGTGATTTAGTGTGTAATTGTATTTATACTTTGGCTTCTGTATTTTTTGTACTTCCCACTGACAGTTCTGATTGACAGGTCCCGCCTCCTGCCGCAGCCATTGGTTCTCCGCAGCTGGGGCAGATGAGACTGACGAGCTGACAACAAGCTGCTGGTCCACCTCAAAAGCAGCACACCTCAGTCAGCATGGGAGGGCTGCTACTGTTCAGTGTGGCAATCCTCCTCGCTGGTTTCTGTGCATGTGTGATCTGTACCTGTGTTAGTCTGCTGTCTGCTTGTAGTCCTTAGTTTGTGCTCGAGAGTGTTGTAACTGGCTGTAGCTTGTATTTTATTTTATACCAAAGCAGTAAGGGTAAACCGCCATTTAATTTGATCCCCTTTTTGTCCTGTTTTTGTTAGTTTAGGAAGTTAGGCTCAGAGATTGTAATTTTGTTTGATCTTTTGTTTCCTCCCAGGGCTTAGGTAGTCTGGTTGAGAAGGTAGTTTATTTTGTTTGTTATTTTAGCCTAGGTTTACCCCAAAGTGAAGCTTCATTTTCATTTGGTCATTTTGTTTCTTTTGTGCTAACCCATTTAGCACTAATTTGAACTGGTATATTGAAAACCTTGAGCTGTGCAAAATAAATACAGCCTTTTTGTTGTGAACCATCTCTTGCTGCCTCAAATTTTATGTTGCGCCTCTGTTCCCCTAGCCTGGGACATAACAACAGGAATTATTTGTATCCTCTGAAGTAAACTGATGATCGGAAGAATTAGCAAGGGATTTGTGGGTAAAAGTAAGTGTAATTGAGTTTTTTTGAAAAACTAATGCTTGCCCAAGTGTCTCACTACACAGGTTGAGGGCAGAGAGGAGGATGCAGGGACAGAGGAACCAACCAAAGACATGGGCCAATGAATCATTCACACCACAACAAAGGCCACACGTCACACTTCTCAAACAAAGACAATGGGAACTGCTTCTATCATGGTGAGCCAAAGCATTGGATAAGGAATCGCCATTATAGAGCATCCCAACCTAATCTTACCCTGCCTACGGTAACTCCATCAAGTAAGCACATGGAAATCCGTCAAACATGTGTTTACCTGTCTCTTAGCCTACTATAGTGTCTATTACTGCATGTCAAACTAATCCTTAACCCTGCTACACTACTATCAATTGAAGATGATGGTGAACCCCATAACTGGATGTCACCTCATGTTCATCTAAACCTCGTCCTGACCTTTCTGAAACTCCTCTCTCTAACTCTGATCTTGTTTTCTTCACTGACGGCTCTGCTTAAAGAGAAAATGGAATACCATACGCAGGTTATGCAATTTGTGATAATTCTCAATTGTTGAAAGCGCCGCCCTGCCCTCCTCCAGCTACGCCCAAGAAGTTGAATTATATGCACTGATGAGAGCCTGTCAACTAGCAAAAGGTAAAACTGTTACAATCTATACAGATTTCAGATATGTTTTTGGTTGTGTACACGACTTTGTATATGTATATTGTGGGCGAACCGAGGATTCATCACATCCTCGGAGACACCCGTTAAAAATGGTGAGTTGATTGGTGAACTGTTAGAAGCATGTCAACTACCTTCATCTATTGCTGTTGTTAAATGTGAAGCCCATACCAATCCAAAGATCCTGTTTCACAAACCAATGCTTCGGCTGACCATGCAGCAAAAGAAGTTGCCAAATTTGGCTTACCTGTCCATGTAAGGCTCTCCCCTTCTATACCCGCTAACGACCTGGTTTCTCCTAATGATGTAGCCCTCTTAAAAGAGACTGCTGATGTGAAGGAGCACAGATTGGGGCTTTCCCATGGTTGTAAAAATGTAAATAATTTGTGGGTCAGCAACGACGGCCGCGTTGTGGCACCCACATCCTTGTACCCATGACTAGCACGCATGCCACATAGTTTGTCACATGTGAGCAAAGGGGGGATGTGTCGGATAGTGTTGAAAGACTGGTATGCTCCAAGATTTACATCCTATGCAAAAATATTGCGAACATTGTCAACATACACCCCCCCCCCCCCCCCCCCCCCCCCACGGGGACCTTTTGAAGCTCTACAAATAGACTTTATTCATATGCCAAAATGTATGAAAATGTTCTTGTATGTGTAGATATTTTTTTCAAACTGGACTTAAATGGGCAATGTTGTTGCCTTTGGCCCTAATGTCAATGTGGTCAACACCCATTAGGAAGCACAAACTCATACCTCATTAAATAATTACGGGTAGACCTATGACTATAGCAAGCAATTCAGTTCGATGTATGAAGAAGATGGACCTCCATGCCATGGATGAATCCATGATATAAATTTGCTCTACTTTAACCTCTGCCGTTCAGTTATTCCACAGCAAAGTAAAAGCTGTCCAGTCTCCTCCTAGTGGCAAACCATGCCATAATCTCCAACCCGGGGACTGGGTCTGTGTCAGAGAAAACCTCGCTGGTCCAAACCTCAACCCGTCCTGCTCACCACCGACACTGCAGTCAAGTGTGAGGGGCGTCTAACCTGGATCCACGCATCCCACTGTAAGAAAACAACTCCTCCGCCATGCACCAGAAACCGGCTGATTCCCTCTTCTTCCTGTGGCTCCTTGTCCTCACCACCATCGGAGCCATTGAAAGGAGCAATGCAGGCTACGAAAGCCCAGAAGTAGACGCACTCCAACACCCAAGACATCTACAACTGGCAGAGGAGCAGAGGAGCAGAGGAGCAGCGCACGCTGCAGAGGCCCAGAAGCAGACGCACTGTACACACCAAGACACTCACACCTGTCACAGGCACAAGACAGAGAACCCTACAAATACCACAAACGAGACCTATATATTACTTCATGTGACACCTGTTACATTTTGAACTTCAATTCCTCTTATGAGCACTGCACCTGTCACAAACCCCCACAAACGAGACAATTATACTGTGATAAACTTCACACCAAATGTTATTCCTGCAACACCCCTATTTACCCTCACCATGGTCCCAAAGATATTAAAGTGGTGTGTTGAAGGCAAAGGAACCATTCACCTAGGAACATCAAAATGTGACTCCACATACTCTCCTTCTGAAGAACCATTTGTTAAGCCTAAAACAAGCCAAAATCCACTGTCCGGTTCTATTGAGGATTATAGCTACCTTGCTACAATGGTTAATCACTGTTCTATACCTCTACCAAAAGGTATTTACTGGGGTTGTGGCATGAAGGCTTATGAACATCTACCAAAAAAGGTTGGTCTGGGGTTTGTGGTCTCGGCTATGTGGTACCAGCCATGAGAATCCTTACTGTACCACCAAAGGTTTGCATTGTTAAAAGATATTTTTACATACACACACACACACACACACACACACACACACACACACACACACACACACACACACACACACACACACACACACAAACACAATGGACAAGATTTTTTGGTGCCCTCGTTCCAAATTACGGAGTCACGGCAGCTTTTGACCAGATAAGAGACTTATCCCATGCAGTTGAAGACTTAGAAAACACTACTGCAAAAGGCATGTCTATGCTCTCACAAGAAATGACTGCTGTAAGGATGATGGCCTTACAAAATCGTGCTGCATTGTGCTACTTACTAGCCTCTCAAGGGGGAACTTGTGCTGTCATTAAAACTGACATACCCCTGTGATCACTGGTTTGTTTGACTGGTTTAAAGAACAGTTTGGACACATTGGTTACTTGATTTTTGACCTTGCTTTGCTTGGGTTTGGATTCCTAACTGTTATTTGGCTTCTGATCACATGTCTAAGGTTCACTTGCAAAATATGTATGACTCAAACTACCACTAAAATTATGTACTCCACTGTAACTCAACCTGTTCCATCAGTGGAAAATTCAGACTTTCGGTTCAACATTGAGATTAACTGTAATTAAATGACACCCAACAACAATTCAATTCAATTCAATTCAATTTTATTTATATAGCGTCTAATACAACAGAGTTGTCTCTAGACACTTTACAGAGACCCATACCCAGAACATGACCCCCGAGCAGTTATTACATAAACAATGGCAGGTAAAAACTCCCCTAGTGGGAGAAAAACCTTAAGCCAAACAGTGGCAAGGAAAAACTCCCCTTTAGGAGGGAAGAAACCTTGAGCAGGACCAGGCTCATAAGGGGGGACCCTCCTGCCGAGGGCCAGACTGGTGGGTCAGGGACGGCAACAGCACAGCAGGCAGGTGGAAGCAGCAACGGGATGACCGGGGGTGGGGGCCGCAGGCCAGCACGCAGCTCCCGAAGCTCCGGCCCAATCAGCAAGTCCCAGGTTGGGGTGCAGGGTCGGGGAAAGACTTGTGCTTCGTAATGCAAGCTACAAGCCACCCACGACCACCTGCAGGTTCCGGTGTCCGGCAAAGGATGCTGCAACATGGACAAAAGAGAGAAAAGGGAGGAGAAGGGGGGGCCAGCACAAGAAACTACAGGAGCGACTCTGACACACTAAAGTTTACACTACCTAGAGATTTACCAACACCAGCTAGAGGTTTACTAAACACTAACTATAGGCTTTACTAAACAGAAATGTTTTAAGTTTAGTTTTAAAGGTGGAGGTGGTGTCAGCCCCCTTAACCCAGATTGGAAGTTGGTTCCATAGTAGTGGTGCCTGATAGCAGAACGCCCGCCCTCCAAATCTACATTTAGATACTCTAGGAACTACGAGTAAACCTGCACTCTGAGAACGGAGAGCTCTGACAGGAACATAAGGCACTATCAGGTCTTGCAAATAATGCGGAGCTAAGCCGTTTTGGGCTTTATACGCAAGTAATAAAATTTTAAATTGGATTCTGAATTTTACGGGTAACCAATGGAGCAACGCTAACACTGGAGAGACGTGGTCTCTCCTGCTGATTCCTGTCAGCACTCGTGCTGCTGCATTCTGGATCAGCTGGAGCCTATTCAGCAAATTACTTGGACATCCTGCTAACAACACATTACAGTAATCTAGTCTAGAAGATACAAACGCATGAACTAGTTTTTCTGCATCACTCTGCGAGAGGATTTTCCTAATCTTTGCAATATTACGGAGATGGAAAAAGGCTATTTTACAAACCTGATTGACATATGGTTTAAACGACAAATCCTGATCGAAAATAACACCAAGGTTTCTCACAGTTGCACTGGAAGCCATCGCAACACCATCTAATCCCTTCCTAAGATGCTCTGGACCAAGAATGATAACCTCTGTTTTATCTGAATTTAGAAGCAGGAAATTTCTGGACATCCAGTCCTTGATGTCCCTCAGACATGCCTGAAGTTTAACTAACGGTTCTATTTCATCCGGCTTCATAGACAAGTAGAGCTGCGTATCATCAGCATAACAATGAAAGTGTATGCCGTGATTCTGGATTATACTTCCCAACGGCTGCATGTATAAACTGAACAAGATTGGCCCTAGCACTGAACCCTGCGGAACACCATAACAGACCCTTGACTGTTCTGAAGAAACCTCATGTACATGAACAAACTGGAACCTGTCAGATAGGTATGATTTAAACCAACATAGAGCTGTCCCTTTAATCCCAACAACATGCTCTAACCTGTGCAGTAAAATGCCATGATCTATAGTGTCAAAAGCAGCACTGAGGTCCAGTAGAACCAGTATGGACACTAGTCCCTTATCTGAGGCCATAAGGAGGTCATTCGTGACTCGAACCAGTGCTGTCTCTGTGCTATGATGCATTCTGAACCCTGACTGAAAGACTTCAAACAGATCATTTCTATACAAATAGTCACATAACTGGCTTGAAACTGCCTTTTCCAGAATTTTAGACACAAATGGAAGGTTGGAAATTGGCCTATAATTAGCTAAGGTGTCAGGGTCAAGAGAAGGTTTTTTAAGTAAAGGTTTATTTACTGCGACTTTGAAAACCTGTGGTACATATCCTAAACTTAGGGATAGGTTAATTTGGTCCAGTATTGTCGTACCAATAAGAGAAAAAATATGTTTGAATAGTCGAGTCGGGATGGGGTCTAACATACATGTGGTTGACTTAGCTCTATTGACGAGTGAGGTCAGCTCAGGGAGGTCTATAGGATCAAAATAGTCTAAAGACAAGTCAGAGCCTAGGGAAGTCGCTAAAGCTGAAGAAACACCTACAACCGGCTGGTTGATTTCTTCTCTAATTCTCGTGATTTTACTGTTAAAGAAGCTCATAAAGTCTTCACTACTGAGAGCTGCAGGAATGCATGGCTCAACAGAGTTGTGACTCTTTGTCAGCCTGGCTACAGTGCTGAACAGAAAACGTGGGTTACTTTTATTATCCTCTATCAACGTTGAATAATAAGCTGTTCTGGCTTTGCGAATGGCTTTTTTATATACTATTAGAATATCTTTCCATTCACGATAAGAGTCTACAGACCTACAAGAGTACCACTTCCTTTCCATTTTACGCACGTTTTGTTTCAACATGCGGATATCTGAATTATACCAGGGAGTTAAGCTCCTGTGGCTAGAAACCCTCCTTTTCAAAGGAGCAACTTCATCTAAAGCTGAGTGCAACAAATCAGCAGTGTTACTAGCAAGGAAATCAACATCTGCAGAGGTAGAACCCAGGTCACTGGCCTCAACTACATCACTATTTCGCACTGTCGTAAGATAAGCAATGGCCTCCCTAAATTTAACAATAACTTCATCAGACAAACATCTGCTAAAATAATACCTCCTATTTTGCACTTCAACATCAACAAAATTAAATTCAAACGTTATTAAGTAATGGTCGGATAAAAGGGAGTTTACAGGTGACACCAACAGACCATCAGTTTCAACACCGTAGGTGAGAACGAGATCGAGAGTATGATTAAAACAGTGCGTCGGTTTATTCACTTTTTGTGAGATACCCATTGATTCTAGAAGAGAATCGAAGGCTAATTTAAGATTATCGCTTTCAACATCTATATGAATATTAAAATCACCCACTATGATGAATTTATCTGTGCTGATCAATAATCCAGAAAGGAAATCTGAAAATTCAGACAAAAACTCTAGATACGCACCAGCAGGGGGCCGGTACACTACCACTAACACAACTGGCTTTTCTGATTTCCAGCTCGGAAATTTCAGACCAAGCATGAGGCTTTCAAATGTATTATAATTGCACTTAGGTTAAATTTTTGTTTGGAGACTGGAGTTATAAATTGCTGCGACTCCTCCGCCTCGGCCCGTGCTTCTAGGAATGTGATGATTAAAGTAGCCGGGCGGAGTTGATTCATTCAAACTAACATACTCTTCCTCCTGTAACCATGTTTCTGTTAAGCAGAAAATATCACTCCTGCTCTCTGTAATTATATCATTTACTAACAGAGACTTAGAGCTTAATGATCATATATTTAGTAATCCGCATCTAATTTTTCGGTCTGTAGTTGGTACCAAATGTACATTGGTTTTAATTTTTACAAGGTTATTTTGGTTAATGCCTCCAAAACGCCGCACCTGGTGAACTTTTGGAGGGTGGGGAACTGCAACCACTTCTATTTTGCTAGGCACCTGGCCAGAGTCGCCAATATCATGTAATCCTACAGTTTTAGAGTCGCTAATTTCATAATGCAATCTTACAGTTTGATTGGCAGGCGTTGGTCCTCGAGAAGCAGCAGAGAAGTGTGTTAAACTACAGCTCTGCATCCTGGCCTGGACCCTGCATTGTCAGGGGGAGTGTCTAATAACATTGGCCAGATTTCTAGACATAAGAGCTGCACCATCCCGGGTGGGATGAATGCCGTCCCTTCTAATCAGACCGGGCTTTCCCCAGAATGTCTCCCAGTTGTCAATAAAGTCCACGTCGTTTTCTGAACACCACTGAGACAACCAGCGGCGGAGCGAGAGCATGCGACTAAACATGTCATCGCTGGTCAGATTGGGGAGGGGGCCAGAAAAACCTACGGAGTCCGACATGGTTTTGGCGTAGTTACACACCGAGACAATATTCATTCTGGTTACTTCCGACTGGCGAAGACGGGAGTCATTAGCTCCGACATTGATGATAACTTTACCATATTTACGATTACCCTTTGCCAGTAGCTTCAAATTTGCTTCTATGTCGCCCGCTCTGGCCCCCGGGATACACCTAACTATGGTCTCTGGAGTCGGCCTCACATGTCTCACAATAGAGTCTCCAATCACCAGGGTCGGTTTCTCAACAGATGTGTCGCTGAGTGGGGAAAAACGGTTAGACACATGAAGCGGGTGGTGGTGTTCCGTGAGCCCTTTAAGACTACCCTTCCTCCGAACCGTCACCCAGCTGCCCTGCCTGGCCGGCTGCCGGGGAGCTGCAGGGGAGCGGCTACGCTCAGCTGCTACGGGCCGGTCCGCAGAGGATTCTATCGGACTATGGTCCAGTTGGCCGAACCGGACCTCTAACTGACTGAGCCTCGCCTCCAGCCCTGCAAATAAGCTACACTTTAAGCACTTACCGTCTTCACTAAAGGAGGCAGAGGAATAACTAAACATTTCACAGACTGAGCAGGAAAGAGGTGAAGCGGTGGGAGCCGGAGAGGCCATGCTAAGATGCTAACAGAGGCTAACGGACAGAAAATGTATCGGTGATTGGTGACAGTGAAAGTTACGGAAGAGAAAATGAGCGAGTGTTGAAATAAAGACAGTAATGTACCAGATATAGTGCTATTTTACCAGAAAACAGTCTAAGTTTTAGATAAAAAGTCGGGAGAGATCTGAGCCTGCAAACGCCGTGCAGTAGCACAGACCGCAAACACCAGGAAGTGACGCGATGCGTGACGCAATACGTTACCCAATCAGCAAGCAGCAAGCAGCATCTTACAACAACACACAAAAATAAAAATGTGAATATTGTTGAGGCATTGTCACACCATTGGTGACGTGAAGCTCCAGCTTCCTACCCCCTGCAGGGCCCACACCTTTGAACTGGCCTCAACACAGACTTGAACCACGGGAATGCCATATGACAAAGTTCCTCACTGATTGATATAAAGTCATTTGGCCACAGACTTGAACCACAAGAACACCCTATGGGGTAATTTACAACTTAGTGACATTCATGCCAAATGCCCGATAACGGCATTTGGCCACAGATCACATCTGACTGTAATTTGCTTTTTGTCTCTCACCTTTGGCTTGTTGA
Organism: Cololabis saira; assembly: GCF_033807715.1. Classification (NCBI taxonomy): domain Eukaryota; kingdom Metazoa; phylum Chordata; class Actinopteri; order Beloniformes; family Belonidae; genus Cololabis; species Cololabis saira. The sequence continues at coordinate 439,700 of NC_084596.1, read as the reverse complement.
TTCTCACCTTTTGTGCTTTGAACTTACTGTATAAAAAGCCATGATTCCAACCACTCTGGGTCAGCACACCAACCCAGACACGCTCCGAGTAGGTCTGCTCACCACCGGCTTCCTGAATAAAACTCACTACACCATGGCGGACTAAAACTCTCTACACCACAGCAGACTTCTGAACTGGATTTTATATTATTCTTCAACAATATGAAAGGGTTAAGCGGAAATCTTCGGGGGGACAGACCTGGTTGAGGTTCAGAAACTGGATCTAAGTCCACTCTGGATCACTGAACACTTGAGCAACCTCTGCTACCTTCGCATCCGCCCCGTCTACGGCGGTAGACGTTCCTAACAGCCTCTCAGACGTTAGCTGCTCTACTTCAGCTTTGTCACAGCGTTTGTCCGGTTCTTCCTCTACAGACTACGAGACTGCCTCACTTCTGGAGCCTCTGGTGGTCAAATTAGGAATTGCAAAAGTTGGCCCTTCTGCGTTAGCATCGACAGACAGGTCTGTTGGAATGATGATGTATTTGTTGTCTGTAACATAATTTGCTCTGAAAGAGAGAGATCTCTGCTTCCATCAGCTGAAGAAGCTGAAGAACAAGGAACTCTTGAGTTTCTCATTCAGGAACAAAGGAGGTTGTGATTTAAGACTGGAATCAGTTTGACTTACAGTATAGCTGTCATTCCTGGAGTCATCCTGTTCCTGACACGTCACATCTTCATGTGTTTGAGGCTGGCTGCTGCATAAATGGAGAGAAAAGAGGATTGGTCTGCAGATGCTTGACTGTGATTGGTTGACAGGTCCAAGTAACAGCTTCTGAAGTCTTGTTGTGAAGCGATAACACTCTATGTACAGACGGCTGCTTCAGTCATCCACTCAAACACGTCAGTCAAGGTTTGTGTTATTCACCTTGAACTCTGCATCACAGACGATCTCTGCTGCACCTTAACTGCTTTATTCACGTTCTGTCTCTTCCTCTATTGTTTGTGTTCTGAACAAATCATTACAAACCTCTGAAGTGGATTATTTTTGAATAATTAGCTCTGTTCTGAGCCTCAGCTGAGGATACGGAGTTTGCTAAAGCTACTGCAAGACCACAACAGCCAACGTTAGCTCAGGTTCTACAAAAGCAACAGACAATGGCAAGAGACAAGAGACAAGAGACAAGAGACGACGCACGGTGTTGGGACTCAGCGGGCTGTCGGCGCTTCCCGGGGGGCTAGCGCTGCTAGCGCTCCCAGCGCTCCCAGCGCCACCAGGCCACGGAGGAAAGCCCAGCTGGCTGAGTTTTGTTTATAATAGTTATTCTACTCATTTTATTTATTTTTATTAAATGTATCTGTTGCAAATAAAATCTGCCTTCCAATTCATTGCATTTTTCATTGTATTTTCCACCTAGTTATTTTTGTCATAGAAGTATCGTATCAGTACTTGGTATCGGCAAATACACAAGTTAAAATACTCGTACTCGTACTCAGTGTGATAAAATGGTATCGGGGCATCGCTACTCTCTGGTCTTGGTCTGGGTTTAGGCGGTCTTGTCTCACCTCTGAGCTCCTCGTCCTCTCATCTGTTCCGGAAGAACTGTCTCATCCTTCCTCTTCCACTCCCACTTCCACATGCTGCTGCCTTCACACACTTCCTGCCTTCATCTGCACAGGAAACAACATCAACTCACAATTAATTCATTTTCAATTCAATTTTAATTTCAATTGTATAGCGTCTAATACAACAGATGTCTCTAGACGCTTTCCAGAGGCGGGACCACAGGCAGGTGGAAGCAGCAACGGGATGACCGGGGTGGGGGGGGGACCGCTGCAGGTTTGATCGCAAGACCCATTGCCTCTATTTTAAATCTTAGTCTAAGCAGTGGTTTGATTCCCAGCTACTGGAAGTCAGCATTTGTTTTTCCATTATTAAAAGGTGGAGATTCTTCTGTCCTGGATAATTATCGCCCTTTTTCCAGACTGTTAGTTATAGCCAAAATCTTTGAATCCCTTGTAAATGAATAGCTAAAGCATTTTTTGACTGCAAATTATTATTTTTTTTTTTAAAGATTTTTTTGGGCTCTAGTGGCCCTTTATTGAAGATGCAGATATGAAAGGGGTAGAGAGAGAGAATGGGGACGACATGCAGCAAAGGTGCGCAGGCTGGGATTCGAACCTCAGTATATGAGCCGCTGCTTAACCCACTGCGCCACCGAGCGGCCCTGAAAATGATATTTTATGTCAAAATCAATCAGGTTTTAGGCAAGGGCATAGCACTATAACTGCAGCCACGTCAGTCACAGATGATATTATTACAGCTTTGGATGAAAAAAAATCATGTGCTGCACTTTTTATTGATCTTGCCAAAGCGTTTGACTCAGTGGATCATGGTCTTCTTCTGCATAGACTCAAATATATAGGTTTTAGTAACCCTGTACTGAATTGGTTCTCCAACTATCTGACTGGGAGAAGTCAGTGTGTGTCCATAGACAATTATAACTCTGCACCTCTAACTGTAAAGACAGGTGTTCCTCAAGGTTCTATCTTGGGACCAATTTTATTTTCTATTTATATAAATGATCTTAGGGTAGGACTAAATCCAGCAAAGGTACATCTCTATGCAGATGACACAATTATCTACGCTTTGGCACCATCTGTAAAAAAGGCAATGGATTCCTTGCAGTCTGCTTTTAATATATTGCAGGAGTCACTTCTTAAATTAAAACTGATTTTAAACTCTAAAAAGACTAAATACATGATTTTTACGCATTCCCGGTCATTAGATTCTGATTGTGAGATCTTAACAGTAGATGGCGCTCACCTTGAGAGGGTTACCTCGTACAAATATCTTGGGATCTGGTTGGATGATAAGTTGACCTTTGATGTTCATACTGATAGCCTCCTAAAAAAGCTCAGACCAAAGTTAGGTTTTTTTTTTTCGTGCAAAAAAATGTTTTCCTTTTGTTGCTAGAAAAAGATTGGTACAAAGTACCTTTTTGTCAGTATTAGACTATGGTGATGTCATTTACATGCATGCATCTTCATTTCTTTTGAAAAAACTGGATGTCATCTATCATGCTGCCTTGCGGTTTGTAACCGGTTCAAGTGCACGTACACATCATTGTACTTTGTATCAAATGGTTGAATGGACTTCACTGAGTCTAAGGAGAAAATCACATATGTTAATATTTATTGCAAAAGCATTACTGGGTAAACTACCGCTGTACATATCCAAATTATTAAAATATTACTCTAGTATATAACACCAGATCATCAGAAAAAAATCTCCTCAAGGTCTCAAGCACTCCAACAGAGTTGGGTAAATCAGCCTTTTCTTTTTTTTTATGCACCGCAAGCTTGGAATGAGCTACAACACATACTCAACCTTAAATATTTACCCTCTCTTAACATGTTCAAACACATGTTAAAATCAGTTTTTACAGAACAATGTCATTGTTTTTAATCAAGTGTCATTCTTGTCATGAATTCTTTTTAGCTTTCTGATCCTTGTATGTTTTATGTTTTTTTTGTTTTGATATTTTTTATTTTTTGTAAAGTTACTTGTCCTTGTATGTATTCTCTTTTACATGAAACTGAATTTATTTTTTGCTGCTATCTTGACCAGGACTCCCTGGCAGAAGAGATATTGTATCTCAATGGGACTTTCCTGAATAAATAAAGGATAAATAAAAAAACATGCTCTAACCTAAGGATAAAGGATAAGGATAATCTTTATTGTCTCTCTTGAGAGAAATTTGTCTTGGACAAACTAGAGACTCCAGGTACCACATATATAACAAAAAACATATAAAATCACAATAAGCAAAAACACATCGTCATATCCCCCCGCTCTTTGCATGCCCCCTCGCAATGTCCTGGAAAACACCTCTACACAAAAAAATACATTGCTACAGCAGCATTATTGCACATCCCTCTACACATACAGCAGCATACTCATTATTGCACATCCCTCTATTCATACAGCAGCACACGTTATTGCACATTCCGCCCTTCCCACACACACACACACACACACACACACACACACACACACACACACACACACACACACACACACACACACACACAAACACACCTCATTTCCTGTTATTGAGTATCTTGATTGATAATGGAATAAAAGAGAATTTAAATCTGTTGAGTTTACAGCTTGGCAACCTATACCTTCTGCCTGAAGGCATCAACTCATATTCCCTGTGCAGGATGTGATTTGGGTCTGAGATGATTTTTTGACCTTCCTTCATAAGGGTTTGTTCAAATATCTCCTGCAGGGATGATGGAGGCAGCATACCAATTATTTTCCCTGCCCTTTTAATCAGATTTTGGAGTTGTACTTTATATTTAATGGTCAGGTTGCCAAACCAAGTTGTAATGCCATAGCGGATGATAGTTTCTATGGCTGCTCTGTAGAACAACAACATGACATCTTTATCCACTCCATGAACCCTGAGCCTGCGCAAAAAGTACAGGCGCTGGCTGATCCTTGAACAAACATAATCTACATGATGAGCCCACTGTAACTTAGAATCAAAATAAATGCCCAAGTATTTATGTACTGTAACCTGTTCAACCCTCTCCTCATTCAGAAAGACGAGGCTGTGATCACCAACAGACCTGGGATCAAACAGCATTTCTTTTGTTTTCTTAGCATTTAAAATCAAATTATGCTTCTCGCACCACTGCACACATCTTTCTACCTCTGACTTGTACACAGCGATATCTGAGTCCACTGTCAGTAGACTCAGTATGGCCGTGTCGTCAGAGAATTTAAAAACATAATTATCCAGGTGATGGTTCCTACAATCATTAGTATATAATGTGAATAGAATCGGCGAACTGACGCAACCCTGTGGAGCGCCCGTGTTACAGTTTTTCTCAATCACTTTGGTACATTTTTCCAATCATTCTTACAATTTGCAGAAGATCAAGTGCATTTCTCAAAACAGTTTGAACAAATAGCAAAACACTGTGGATCACCTGCAAAAGCCAGTCTCTTGCTCAAAATCCTTAGTCCATCCCTCAAAAGCAAGTTTTTGTGTCAATATACTTGTCAGTGCCATCAGAATGTTTAATCATTGTGTCATTGTGTACAGATAAGACAGTCAAATTCATTAGTCATGTTGGCAATTGAAGGCACTTTGAAGGGACATGTTGATGTAAAATGTGGTTTAGGTGTGATGACAAGTGTTGTACATTTGACCTCATATAATGTATACGTGTAAGATTGATTGGAAAAGACAAGATTCACATTTACAGAATGACTTCTTCATTGGCAAACATTGACATTGCAGTCCGTAAAGAAAAAAAAAAGACAGCACTGCACATAACAAAGGTGAAATACAATACGTAAGTGTAAACATAGGTCAAAAATATAAACATAGGTCATACAGTAGGTAAACAAAAAAATATGAACAACTCCCCAAATTCTAATCTCAATCCTGATCTTCAGCTTCTTCCCGTTCCTGTCTGTTAGGCCACAAATTCTCATCCACGTCACACCTGATGTCCTCCCGTGCAAGGCAGCGTGGATAGTATCTTCTTGCATGCCTAATCCATGCTCTGCAGGAATCTGCAGTAATGTCTTGGCATGCTGCATCCATTGCAGCCAGAAGGGTCACTTGTGTGTGTGGCTCTCGGTCATACACCTTCCACCTCCAGGCTGAGAAAAATTCCTCAATGGGGTTGAGGAATGGGGAGTATGGTGGTAAGAACTCCATCACCATTCTGTTATGGTTTGCGTACCACTGCCTTACTAGGTTTGACTTGTGGAAGCTTACATTGTCCCATATTATGGCATATTTGGGCTGGGCCATATTCTCGGCTGGGCCACCTAGGATATGATCCCTGTACAAAGTGTCTAGGAATGCTATTAGACGTTCAGAGTTGTATGGAGGACCCATCAGTGGAATGTGTGTCAGCACACCGTTATCTGATATTGCGGCACACATAGTTATGTTGCCACCCCTTTGGCCTGGCACATCAATGGCTGGACAGTGTATAGCTGTTTCATGCGCATGTGTTGTTTTTTTAGCACTCTGTCAATGGTAGAGATACTGACTGTTTGGATGTTTGCAAATGTGTCATTGTCCTGCAAAATAGTAGTCTGTATCTCTCTCAGTGTAATGGCGTTGTTTTCAACAACAATGTTGCAGATAGCCATCTCCTGGTGTGGTGTGAAAATCCGCCCTCTACCACCCCTGTGTACTTGTCTTGCAGTCCTATGTGGGAAATAGAAATGTAAACCAAAACAAATTTGAGGAAGACACAATGGCATTGTATAGAGCATCAGTGGAATAGGCTACTGTAATTTTGTATGGGGCATTACTGTATTGACATGTAAATACAGTAACTCCATGTAATTCAGCACATACTGTTAGATTACACACCTGTTCTCTCTGCGGAAAGTTTGAATAATTGAGGACACAGTTGTCCTCATGATTCAAAACATGGTCTACAAGTGTTGCTCTGATTTCATCAGGAACACGCATGTGTCCGCCTCTTCTGCCTCTTCCTCTTCACTCCTCCACCACGCAGCCTCACCCCTCTTCCTCTCCTTCTTCTTGGCTGTTGTCCTTCCATTGTCAGACATTGTAACTTTCTATTGTGCTCTGGTTACCTATATACTCCCCAGTAGATTGTTCATGAGATGCTCCCTTGAGCTCATTCAGAAAACTGTCGATCATTGGTTGATCAACTCTTTTCATTAGAGAAAGTCTAGATTCACCTGGGAGGAATTTACCAATTTAGATCATATTTACAGACAAATGTCTTATGGAAATGTATATATGCTTGACATGTTATGATGGCTTGGTAAATCATTTTGCATGTGAAGACTTATATGATGAACTATAGCCTAAATGTTTTGGGGAAAGAGACTATTTGATAGATTCCTATAACAAAGCATTTTGATTAGCATGACAAAAGCAATTGATAATGTACGAAAAAACTGAGAATTGTACACAATCATTTGCATGGATGGACAAAAGCATTTGCAATTTGTTCAATGCAATGAGAAACTGCCTTTTTCATCTGCACAAACGGCACGATGATGTGAAAACTGAACAAGAACTTTTGAGAATTTCAATTCTGATGTGAGAAATGTACCAAACCAATTGAGAAAAACTGTAATCACCTGAACTTCGGAGAGGGTTGAATTGATTTTAACCTGCTGCTGCCTGCCTGTAAGAAAAGAAAAATACCATTTAATTATGTAAGGATTCACATTCATCTGTTCCAGCTTGTTTAAAAGGATGTGAGGAATTATGGTATTAAAAGCAGATGTAAAATCTATAAACAGAAGTCTTGCATGGGCTCTGGAGTTTTCGAGATGTTTAATAATTAAATGTAATATGGTGTTTAAAGCATCACCAGTGCCTAAGCCGTGCTTGTAAGCAAATTGGCAGGGATCTAAAAGGTGTTCAACCTCACCCTGTAGCTTCCCAACCACGATGCGTTCAAGTGCTTTCATCACAGTCGACGTTAATGCTACCGGTCTAAAATCATTATTCTCCTGTGGACAAGGTTTCTTAGGGACTGGGATAATTACAGCTTTTTTCCATATTATGGGAATGGTGTGTGTGTCGACAGAGAGTTGAAACAGAGGGCTCCAGGCTGGAGTCAACTCATCGGCAAAGGTTTTCAAAAGAAGTGCTGAGATGCCATCCGGCCCGCACGCCTTTTTAGTATGTAATGTTTTGAAAACCTTAGCCACACCACTGGGATCGATCACAATTCTGTCTGATTCATCACATGATGACATTAAAGTGTCACAACATACTTCTACATCATCACTCACCATACAGTCAAACCGTTTAAAAAAGTTGTTGAGTTCATTTGCTTTTTCCATCTCCCTCAATACCTGCATGCTTTCTCTCTTAGAATTCATGTCCATAGCTTCTTTCATACTGTCCCACAGCTGTTTAGAATTTTTATTCGAGAAAGCTTCTTTAATACGCAAACTATGTTGTTCTCGTGCTTCCTTCAGTTTGATTTTTAGTTCTTTCTGGATAGTCTTCAGTTCAATTGTGTTATTGTCCCGGAAAATTGAACCTGAGCAGTAAAATGCGGATCTACAGTGTCAAAAGCAGCACTGAGGTCCAGTAGAACCAGTATGGACACTAATCCCTTATCTGAGGTCCAGTAGAACCAGTATGGACACTAATCCCTTATCTGAGGTCCAGTAGAACCAGTATGGACACTAATCCCTTATCTGAGGTCCAGTAGAACCAGTATGGACACTAATCCCTTATCTGAGGTCCAGTAGAACCAGTATGGACACTGATCCCTTATCTGAGGTCCAGTAGAACCAGTATGGACACTAATCTCTTATCTGAGGTCCAGTAGAACCAGTATGGACACTAATCTCTTATCTGAGGTCCAGTAGAACCAGTATGGACACTAATCCCTTATCCGAGGTCCAGTAGAACCAGTATGGAAACTAATCCCTTATCTGAGGTCCAGTAGAACCAATATGGACACTAATCCCTTATCTGAGGTCCAGTAGAACCAGTATGGACACTAGTCCCTTATCTGAGGTCCAGTAGAACCAATATGGACACTAATCCCTTATCTGAGGTCCAGTAGAACCAATATGGACACTAATGGCGCTTTTGCATTAGGATCACCTTAGCTCGGTTCTACCCGTTTTGCGCTTTCGCACTAGGGCTGAGACGGGTAGAGGCGCTCCAAACCGATACTTTTTTCTGTAACCATTTCAGTGAGGTTCTGAAAGCGGGCTGAGAAGGGACTATTTCTGACGTCACCACCTCCTCGCCACCGATTGGTCGGGGGGCGGGGACGTCACCACCCTCCGCGCCTTTGATTGGTCGGGGGGCGGGGCCGTCAAACGTTTGAATCAGGAAGCGGGAGTCATAATACATCCATGGAGTCAGCGCGAGGGGACTCGCGGCTCGCGGCGATTTTGTTATACAGCGCAAAACGTCTGTTTGGTGATCCAACTCTGAAGTGCAGATGTTCATAAACCTGGTGGCTGTCGAGAAAAAATTAAAAAAGGGATGTAGACGGGCTGTTTTACTCTCAGCCGCTCCCGGCTCCAGCTGATTCATCAGCGCCGTCATGAACAAAGCGGTTGCGCAATCGAGTACGTCACAGCAGCTTCACCCAAACCTGCCCGCTTCTCCCCTGGCAGTGCGAAAACACATGTGTGGTACCGTGTAAAGCCGCGCCGAGCCGTGCCGGGCTGAGCCGATACTAGTGGAAAAGTGCCATAATCCCTTATCTGAGGTCCAGTAGAACCAGTATGGACACTAATCCCTTATCTGAGGTCCAGTAGAACCAGTATGGACACTAATCCCTTATCTGAAGTCCAGTAGAACCAGTATGGAAACTAATCCCTTATCTGAGGTCCAGTAGAACCAGTATGGACACTAATCCCTTATCTGAGGTCCAGTAGAACCAGTATGGACACTAATCCCTTATCTGAGGCCATAAGGAGGTCATTCGTGACTCGAACCAGTGCTGTCTCTGTGCTATGATGCATTCTGAACCCTGAATGAAAGACTTCAATCAGATAATTTCGATAAAAATAGTCACATAACTGGCTTGAAACTGCCTTTTCCAGAATTTTAGATACAAATGGAAGGTTGGAAATTGGTCTATAATTAACTAAGGTGTCTGGGTCAAGAGTTTTTTTAAGTAAAGGTTTAATTACTGCAAATTTGAAAACCTGTGGTACATATCTTAAGTTTAGGGATAGATTGATTTGGTCTAATATTGTCGCACCAATAAGAGAAAAAACATTTTTGAGTAGTCGAGTCGGGATGGGGTCTAACATACATGTGGTTGACTTAGCTCTATTAACGAGTGAAGTCAGCTCAGGGAGGTCTACAGGATCAAAACAGTCTAGAGTCAAGTCAGAGCCTAGGGAAGTCGTTAAAACTGAAGAAACGCCCACAACCGGCTGGTTGATTTCTTCTCTAATTCTCGTGATTTTACTGTTGAAGAAGCTCATAAAGTCCTCACTACTGAGAGCTGCAGGGATGCACGGCTCAACAGAGTTGTGACTCTTAGTCAGCCTGGCTACAGTGCTGAACAGAAAACGTGGGTTACTTTTGTTATCCTCTATCAACGTTGAATAATAAGCTGTTCTGGATTTGCGAATGGCTTTTTTATATACTATTAGAATATCTTTCCATTCACGATAAGAGTCTACAGACCTACAAGAGTGCCACTTCCTTTCCATTTTACGCATGTTTTGTTTCAACATGTGGATATCTGAATTATACCAGGGAGTTAAGCTCCTGTGGCTAGAAACCCTCCTTTTCAAAGGAGCAACTTCATCTAAAGCTGAGTGCAACAGATCAGCAGTGTTACTAGCAAGAAAATCAACATCAACATCAGAGGTAGAACCCAGGTCACTGGCCTCTATTGCTTCAGTAGAGGCTTCACTATTTTCCACTGTCGCAAGATGAGCAATGGCCTCCCTAAATTTAGCAATAGCTTCATCAGACAAACATCTGCTAAAGTAATACCTCCTGTTTTGCACTTCAACATCGACAATATTCAATATTCAAACGTTATTAAATAATGGTCAGATAAAAGGGAGTTTACAGGTGACACCAACAGACCATCAGTTTCAACACCGTAGGTGAGAACGAGATCGAGAGTATGATCAAAACAATGCGTTGGTTTGTCCACTTTTTGTGAGATACCCATTGATTCTAGAAGAGAATTGAAAGCTAATTTAAGATTATCGCTTTCAACATCCATATGAATGTTAAAATCACCCACTATGATGAATTTATCTGTATTAATCAATAATCCAGATAGGAAATATGAAAATTCAGACAGAAACTCTGGATAAGCACCAGCAGGGGGCCGGTACACTACCACTAACACAACTGGCTTCTCTGATTTCCAGCTCGGAAATTTCAGACTAAGCGTGAGGCTTTCAAATGTATTATAGTTGCACCTAGGTTCAGTTTTTGTTTGGAGACTGGAGTTATAAATTGCTGCGACTCCTCCGCCTCGGCCCGTGTTTCTAGGAATGTGATGATTAAAGTAGCCGGGCGGAGTTGATTCATTCAAACTAACATACTCTTCCTCCTGTAACCATGTTTCTGTTAAGCAGAAAATATCACTCCTGCTCTCTGTAATTATATCATTTACTAATAGAGACTTGGAGCTTAACGATCTTATATTTAATAGTCTGCATCTAATTGTACGGTCTCTTATTGGTACCAAATGTGCATTAGTTTTAATTTTTACAAGGTTATTTTGGTTTGGGCTGCAACCAGTTTTAAGCAGTTTTAAAGTCGCCAATTACATAATGCAATCCTACAGTTTTGTTGGCAGGCGTTGGTCCTCGAGAAGCAGAGAAAAGTGTGTTAAACTACAGCTTTGCATCCTGGCCTGGACCCTGCGTTTTCAGGGAAAGTGTCTAATAAAACTGGCCAAATTACTAGAGACAAGAGCAGCATCAACCCGGGTGGGATGAAAGCCGTCTCTTCTAATCAGACCGGGCTTTCCCCAAGACGTTTCCCAATTGTCAATGAAGGCCACGTCGTTTTCTGAACACCACCGATACAACCAGCGACGGAGCGAGAGCATGCGACTAAACATGTCATTGCTGGTCAGATTGGGGAGGGGACCAGAGAAACCTACGGAGTCCGACAGGGTTTTGGCGTAGTTACACACCGAGACAATATTCATTTTAGTGACTTCCGACTGGCGAAAATGGGAGTCATTAGCTCCGACATGGATGAAAACTTTACCATATTTACGATTACCCTTTGCCAGTAGCTTCAAATTTGCTTCAATGTCGCCTGCTCTGGCCCCCGGGATGCACCTAACTATGGTCGCTGGAGTCGCCTCACATGCCGGACTATGGAGTCGCCAATCACCAGGCTCGGCTTCTCAACGGGTGTGTCGCTGAGTGGGGAAAATCTGTTAGACACATGAAGCGAGTGGTGGTTTTACATGATACAAGCGGGACAAGTGGGGTGTAAAGCCTGGATTATGGTTCTGCGTTAAACCGTTGCCGCGCCGCTGTTGCCGCGCCGCTGTTGCCGCGACGCTGTTGCCGCGACGCTGTTGCCGCGACGCTGTTGCCGCGTCGCTGTTGCCGCGACGCTGTTGCCGCGACGCTGTTGCCGCGACGCTGTTGCCGCGACGCTGTTGCCGCGACGCTGTTGCCGCGACGCTGTTGCCGCGACGCTGTTGCTGCGACGCCGTTGCCGCGACGCCGTTGCCGCGACGGCGTTGCCGCGACGCCGTTGCCGTGATGCCGTTGCCGTGATGCCGTTGCCGTGATGCCGTTGCCGTGACGCCGTTGCCGTGACGCCGTTGCTGTCATGTGTTGCCGCGACATGGTTGCCGTGACGCCGTTGCCGCGACGCCGTTGCCGTGACGCCGTCGTGAACCTTCAGACTTCTCCATCACTCCATTTCTCCGTGGTGCAAAACCCCCCAGAGTGCTAGCTGATACTTTGTTTAGCTTCCAGCTCAAAGAGTCAAAGAGATAAGGCCAACTATTGTGCAACAAACCAAAAAAAAAAAAATCACACACACACAAAGAAAAGAGGCTGAAAGTTCACGACTGCTTCACCAACCAGAACCGGAAATGCGTTGCTACCAAGAACCAATCACAGCCTCTCGGTCTGCGTTGATCTGCGACCTCTTGACTCGTAGTTACAATTTTTGGGAGGTGCGTCAGGCACGGCGTGGCGTGCTCCGTGGGGTGCACGACACGGGGCAACCTGCGGCGCACGCTCGGCGTGGATTTAACGCAGAACCAGAATCCAGCCTTAAAAAAAAACCGAAACCAGTCGACCAATACTGCCCTCTGCAGGACGTTTGGCAGCACTGAATCAGGAAACTGCGTCCTGAAAAATGGAGGTAGATTTGTGTCTTAATTATTCAATCAGAAAATATATTTTCAATTAAAAAAAATCACTTCAATCAATAAAATTGATTTCAATCAAAGAAAAAAAGTGTTTGAATAAAAAAAAATATTTAAGACTCGAAAAAATGCATTTGAACACTGTTGTTCAAATTGGACATTTGTGTTTAATCAAAAAAGAAGTTGCTTCAAAAAGGCAAAAAATATGTTCAATTAAAAAAAATCAATACAATAAAAAAAACTTTTTTTTTTTTTTTTTTTTTTTTGGGGGGGGGGTGACGACATCCACTGCCAATCCAGGAAGCAGGAACACACGGAAACACACGTCAAGCACTGGAAATCTGCAACAAAAAACCACAAACAAAACACGAAACCGGCACGGAGCCGACCAAAACAATAACAGCAATCGACCTAAATCTTGAGATCTGATCGCAGTCTGAGCTAAGCTACCGCTACCGTTACCTAACCCCAAAAACTAGAGAGCCAGCATGCAGGTGAACAAGCCAGTGTGTATGTCTATGTGTGTGTGTGTGTGTGTATGTATATGATCATGCGTGTGTGTGTGTGTGTGTGTGTGTGTGTGTGTGTGTGTGTGTGTGTGTGTGTGTGTGACTAAGTGACTGTGTGTGTGTGTGTGTGTGTGTGTGTGTGTGTGTGTACACATGTCTTTGGGGCTGTGTGTGTGTGTGTGTGTGTGTGTGTGTGTGTGTGTGTGTGTGTGTGATAAACCAAACAAAGCTCTACCTGAAGTGTATCTATAGTGGGGGAGGGGGGGGGCAACCCCGCCACCCGCGAGACCAGAGGCCGACACGGAAGAGCCCGGAATCCAGGCCACCGGCAACCCCACAGAGGGGAGAAGTAGGAGGGAGGCAACCCACCGCCTGCTCGGCCCCCCCCCCCTCCGCGGGCGGGGCCCCCACGGCGCGGGAAGAAGCAGCCAGGGATCCCGCGGGAGCGGACCGCGACCCAGGCAATCCCCGGCCACCCGGTCCAGGCCGGACACGCGGCCAGGAGGCCCTCACCCTTCAGGCCAACGGCCCCCACCCAGCAGGGGGCCAGCCTGCCTGGAGAGACAGAGCCGCCCCGGCCGCCGACGTGGGCAGGCGCACCCGACCCCAGGAAAGTGGCCCTCCAAGACCAGAGGGGCGCCCCGCCGCGGAGGCAGCGGGGGGGACCGGGGACGGGCCCGGAGAGAGGGAACCCCCCAACAAGGCGACACCCGCGCAGGCCCGACAACGGAGGGCCCCAGACCCAGGCATCCCATTCAGTCATCCATTCACCTATCCGATACCTATACTAATAATAATATGATATACTATACATAATAATAATACTAATAATACTACTACTACTACTACTAATAATAATAATAATAATAATAATAATAATAATAATAACCATCTTTGTATAATATAATATTGATAAATTATTAAGTTTTGATGTCCTGCCAATGGAGGCCCAAATCCTCCATGGCAGGACCCTTCCATACCGCATTCTCACCGACACAGACATACAATCACGCACCGTTTCCAGCACCGCCAGAAGGCACCCCAGGCTGCACGGCGAGCCCCGCCGGGCCTGGGTACCCCGACCCACCTATCCCAGGCCGGTGAGGGAACGCGGGTGATGTGGATGTTTGACACCGCCCCCCCCCCCTCCCGAACTACGTGTCCTTGTCAAATGTATTTATTAAGTGTTGAATGTGCAGTGTCTATTTTGCTGTTAAAACCGTGAGGCGGGGAGTGCCGGGCCTCGCGGGACAATGCCCCCCACGACCCGGACCCCCCGCCCTTCACCTCTGTGCGTATGAATCGTGTAGGGGGGGAAGGAGGGGGAGCGGAGGCCGAAGCCAGGAGGCAGGACCAGCAAAGCCGGCCCTGATAAGACACCCGCGCCCCCCCACCGGCCATCCAGTAGACGGGGGCCGGCCCTCCGAGCCGGGCCAAGGCCCCACCGTACCTCCACGGGTGCCCCCGGCGCCGCCGGAGCCCCCAGACGGAGGGGGAAACGGTCCAACATCCTCCCATTCATACTGACAACATAAGACATAGACACCTATGGGCGTCCCACTCGGAGGGCCGGGCCCTCCGAGTGGGACGCCCACGTCCACGGCCCCCCCCGGGAGACCCGGAGATGCCCAAGCCACAGCCCCCCGCCCGAGCCCCCACCAGCCACCCCCCCCACCGCCATGAGGCAACCCCCCCCACAGGCCCCCAAGGCCCCCACCGGCCAGGGACAGGGCCCCACGCCCCCCCCCCACGCCCCCCAGGGGCCACCAGAGGCCGGCGCCCCAGACCCCCCAAGCCGACCCCCAACCCCAAGGGCTACGAGATCACCACCCCCCCGCCCCCACTAGGTAACGAAGCCAATAATCGGGGACCAGAGAGAGTGCAATTCACCCGAATGTTGTTCAGTGGAGGCAGACATTATCTCACTACTAATATGGTCTGATAAAAGATTCCTAAAATGGTTGATACATAAACTGGATTTTTGTTTCCAATTTACTAGAATGGTTTTCTTTGCGATACATAAGGCAGTGAGGACCCGGTGTGT
Organism: Cololabis saira; assembly: GCF_033807715.1. Classification (NCBI taxonomy): domain Eukaryota; kingdom Metazoa; phylum Chordata; class Actinopteri; order Beloniformes; family Belonidae; genus Cololabis; species Cololabis saira. Next base: position 424,286 of record NC_084596.1, on the reverse strand, counting down.
CCAATTAGGTTCTATTTCAATGTCTCCCAGGTGACCTAATATACATACCGTGGGGCACATTTAATAGTCTGCGAATATTAGTAGACAAATGTCTACCTTTAATGAAGCCTGTTTGATCCGGATGTATAATAGAAGGGGTGACTCAGACGTTCAGTAAGGGCCTTGCTAATTATTTTAAGGTCTACATTTATCAATGAAATTGGGCGGTAGCTCGATGGGAGCAAGGGATCTTTGTCCGGTTTTAATAAAAGACTAAGGGGTAAATCCACAAAGAACAGATTGCGCCCGCAAATAGCGCTGTGAATTTCGCTGCATTAGCGCCCGCAATTTGCCCCGCTTTAAGGTCCTATTCACAAAAAATTTTGCTCTAATGATATACCGGAGCAAACACGCCCATAAAGTTTTGCGGCTGAGTGCAATTTGCACTTGTCTGAGTGAGCGGAGCTGTTTCCAGTGTTCTCCGTATTTCAGCACACAGATTGGTCCATAATGAAAACTGCAGAGAGCACAATAGCCTCAACTTTATTTGTACTTCTAGTATTTCGCATGCAGATAGATAGATAGATAGATAGATAGATAGATAGATAGATAGATAGATAGATAGATAGATAGATAGACAGACAGACAGACAGACAGACAGACAGACAGACAGACAGACAGACAGACAGACAGACAGACAGACAGACAGACAGACAGACAGACAGACAGACAGACAGACAGACAGACAGACAGACAGACAGACAGACAGACAGACAGACAGACAGACAGACAGACAGACAGACAGACAGATAGATAGATAGATAGATAGATAGATAGATAGATAGATAGATAGATAGATAGATAGATAGATAGAAAAGACCTCAGTGTCTGTATGACATAATGAAATGTCAAATGTTAAGAGGCTGTGCGCATTTACGCACAAGGCACAGCACCAGTAACTTCATTAACACTGGATCAGGATCAGATCAGGATCTAATGGTAATTCATGTTCTTTGTTTTGCTACACGTATGAAAGCTGTATGTGTACACTGTATGAAAGCGATACGAAAACGGCCCTGCAGCCCCGCTTCACCCCCACTCCCCCTCCTCCTCTCCCGTCTCCCCTCAGAGCTGCTCAGGGCGGGTTTATGGTTCTGCGTTCCTTTAACGCAGAGCCTACGGCGTAGGTGCGCGTCGCCGCGTACCCTACGCCGTAGGCTCTGCGCGGTTTTAACGCGGGACCCTAATTTAGGCACCATACACCTACACGTAAAGGTTTCACGCGCGCGTAAAACTCATAGCCTATATGAAAAAAAATCTGAGTCCCTTAAACGCAGCCCCTCATTTGTTCTGTCCTAAAGTGTGAGGAGGTTCCCCGCATGTCACCACGGCAGCAGCAGCAGCAGCACCAGAGTCCTGACTGACTGAGCTTCACACAGAGGGACACGATTAGCGCTATTTTATTTTATTATTTTATTATTTTAAGTCTGATATATGTTGTGATATGTGATGACATTATTAAGCTGTTAAACACACACATTCTAGATTATGTTTATATGGTGGAATTGTTTGTAATAAAGCAGCCCCTTACTGTATGGATGAATCCTGAGCTCCGTCCTGTTATTTTTATTTTTAAATCCGAGATAAGTCCACAACCCCACTTGATCTGACTGTTTACAGTCATGTCTGAATGTAGATTTCACCCTTAATATCATTCAGTATCACACAGGCTTGAGTGACATTGAAGAGAGAGAGAAACAGAGAGATGGGGAGTGAGGAGTTTGCGCGCAGTTTAACACACGCTTCTGAAAGACGGTATTTGCTCCACTATTTTTGCGTGTGGCAAATAGCCCTGGCCTTTGTGAATTAGACGGTTTTTGCAATGAGGCTTATTTGCATAGAAAGGGGGCAATTTTGCGCCGAATGTATGAATATTACCAAATTTGCATGCATGCAAATGGCACCGGCGCAGACTGCCACTATTTGCTTGGCAGAGCAGTTTGTGGAGCAATTCGCCCTTTGCGAGTGCTTTGTGAATTAGACGCTCTCTTTTTGTCTCATTTGCACCGGTTTAGCGGCCGCAAAAGCTGCGCAATCCTTTTGTGGATTTGGCCCTAATATTAGCAGAGTTCATATTTAAGGGTAAGCTTTTATTCTCCCTAATATTTAGAATAATTTTATAAAATGTTGGTGCTAATATGCTCCAGAATTCCTTATAAAATTCAGCTGGGAAACCATCTGGGCCCGGAGCTTTATTTTTGGGCATATGTTGAAGAGCTTCATGAAGTTCTCCTATTGAGAGCGGTGAATCTAAATTCGTTACCTGTAACCTGAGTTTCACAGTCACAGTCCGTGTTCTTCTTTCAAAGGTTTAGTGAAAAACTTTTCTTTCAACAACAAAAACAAAAAACTGTGCGATTATATCACAAATAATATCCTCGTGTAAGCACGGTCCAAAACTAGTGTGCTCTCTCGGTTCCAAAGCTTCACAAAAAAGAACAATAATACAAGTACATCACGTGACAAATATGCAACCAATAAGAAAGCTGCAGTTATTAATATTAGGCAAAAACCTTGCAAACTGATATTAAACTGCATATGATTCAAAATACACTTAAATCAAACATTGCAAAATTTAATTATTAATCACCTTCTATAAATGACAAATGGCTCTAACAGTGACGTTCTGAAGCCTAAATGTCCGTTTCTCTCTGTTTACAAGCAAACGTGAAGACAGAGTTTTTAAAAATCTCCACTTTGGCCGGAGTTTTCAGGAATGATGGTTTTTGGAGACTTTGAGCTCCGTTTTTGTGTAAATGAACGAATAAAACGCATGAAAACACCAGTGTTTCTGCCCTGAGAGAGCCTGAGACTCTCTGCATGACACTTCAGGCGGAAGTGCCCCCCCCCCACAGCCCCCCGCAGCTTTACCCGCTCTGGAGCTCCTTAATGTCTCCAACAGCTGGAAACAGCTGGAAACAGATGGAAACAAACAGCTGGACACAGCTGGAAATAGTTGGTAACAGCTGGAAACAGTTGAAAACAGCTGGAAACAGTTGAAAACAGCTGGAAACAGCTGGAAACAGCTGGAAACAGTTGAAAACAGCTGGAAACAGCTGGAAACAGTTGGAAACAAACAGCTGGAAACAGCTGGAAACAAACAGATGGAAACAGCTGGGAACAGTTGGAAACAGCTGGAAACAGTTGGAAACAGCTGGAAACAGCTGGATACAGTTGGAAACAGTTGGAAACAGTTGGAAACAGCTGGAAACCGCTGGAAACAGCTGGAAACAGTTGGAAACAAACAGCTGGAAACAGCTGGAAACAAACGGCTGGAAACAGCTGGGAACATCTGGAAACAGTTGGAAACAGCTGGAAACAAACAGCTAGAAACAGCTGGAATCAGCTGGAAACAGCTGGAAACAGCTGGAAACAGCTGCTCAGCTGCTCTAGAGGAGGATGAACACCTTACCTTCAGCTGGTGGACAGAATCCTCTTGAGACCCGGGACAGACCCGTTTCCTGCCCTGATTAAACCCTTTACAGTCGCTCACAGCAACTGAACAGCTTCACAATAGATGGGAGTGTAAAATAAACCAACCTGAGTTTCCTGAAGAAAACACTTCATCTGACCCTTGAACGCAGACGGACACTATCTAGATCTGTTTCCACACAAGCTCCTCCCTTCACCTTCTCCTGTTTTTACCTGCTAATTTATTCCTGCTGGACGTGGATGAACTCAGCAAAACAATCCCTTAAATGACCAAATGAAGAAGTGTGACAGCGAGCTAAGAAACAATATAATCAAGTTTGTTCCTTTAGCTTATGATAAAGGTTCATAAATTAGCCGGTGTCATAAATGAGCCGTAAAAGGGTTGGTCCGGGTGAGAAACAGCAGCTCCGTTTACAGGAAATCACGTCTTTATCAGAGTATTTATCTCAGTCAAAAGGGTTACCGTGGCGACGATAGACACCAAAAACGCACCCCCCCTTCAACTGATTGGTTCATATCTGATAGTTCACACAACTTTAGAATGGTTGGACATAAAGAGTCATGGTGGGAGGGCCCGTTCATTGCTGCTTGCAGCTTTAATTTTATTTTGTGTCTTTGGTATCCGTCAAATGATGGAAAGGGTTCCGAAGTAATGAGCCTGTCCTCCACCAAGTCAGTCCACCAGGACTATCATGCTAGCTAGCTGGAACAAGTGTGAAACAATGAGGGGATTCTGGAAACAGTTTTTACTGCAGAAACTTGAAAAACTTGTTACTGTAAGTGTGAGGAAGCTCAGAGGTTTATCTGCAGGGACAAAGGTTCAATGTGCAAATATAAGGAGATATTAGCATGCTGTATCCACTGCAAACAAGTAATAAATGTGATATGAGGTGTGATGATTGACAGAGTTCAGTCTTGATTAAGAAGTTCTTATGACCTGGAGAAGAAACTTCTTTTACGTCTCTCAGTAAAATGTTTCAGTTAATCAGCCTGTTGTTTCTGACCCGTCTGCATGAACCTCTGGGAGCTTCTGTGTCAACATTGATGCTATTGGAAGTTCAGTCAGAAATACTTCTGGATGAAGATACGCCGTCTTCAGTAGTTACACAAGCACCAAAGAACAACTTCTTCCAGGAACCAAACTGACTTTAATGCTGGAGACGACAGATTCATTCCAGGAAATAAAAACACCTCACAGTTTGATTGATGAAGAAAACTAATGATCATTGATCATCACTGTGTCTCTGATCTGTGCAGCAGCAGCTGCCTCACCAGCTCTGGACCAGAAAGGTTTTTACACGCAGCAAACTGATGACAGAAAGGAAAGGTCTTAACGCAAAGTTCTTCCTTTCTATGTTTGTCACAATAGGTAGGTTATTTTCAATCCCCCAATATACCTCAGAGGCAAGTGGAAGGTTACAACACTTTATTCAATAATGGTGAGCAACACAAGTAGTATATTTTCGGCTCACTGGAGTAAAAGAAACCTGGGGGTTAAGGTCTACAACCAATAATATTGTTAAATCAACAACGGGAGGAGAGGGCTCCAATTAAATAGTTTGGCCACCTGAATTAGACCGAGACCTAGATACACCACTGCACTGCAAGAAAGTAATTTCAAAACCAAATAAGGATCACAGCAAGGATTAAGGCATCAACCAATGGTAACTTAAATAATAAGTTCACAAAACACACGCATGCAACACCGTTGTAAGCAGGTCTCGAAGAAACGTCTATGGTGGCCCCAAACCCCTTCAACCCCCTACCTACTATCAAATCTCGTATCCCCCAGATAACGATGATGACAGTCAGTGGCCCCTAAAAATAAAGAATAGGAATTAAAATGCTCAGCCGAGGCAATATAGTAAAAAAAGGGCAATAAGTAAAACTCAGTAATAAAAGTCAGTGGTAAAAACCAGTGGCCATACGATGAGGCAACAGTCTCACTCAGTCTGTACTGGTCCGCCCAGGGCCTAGAGTATCTGTGTCTGCCTCAGAGGCTGCTGGGGGAGCTCTGATCAGGGAAGCAGACGTGGGATCAGTCCGGCAGGTGAGGGGGCGGGGTCAGTCCAGCAGTTGAGGGGGCGGGGTGAGTCCAGCAGGTGAGGGGGCGGGATCAGTCTGGCAGGTGAGGGGGCGGGGTCAGTCCAGCAGGTGAGGGGGCAGACTCTCGCTGTCAGGAGAGAAGCAGCGTCGGCCAGTCAAACCAGGCTGGAAGGCAGGAAAAGAGTGCGATCAGTGGACTGAATCATGAGAAGTTCAACTCCCTCGTTCTCCAGCTCCAGGGTAGACCGTCCCTCTATGTGGGAAAATAGAGAGCGATGTTCCCAAACAGATGAGGTGATCAGGGGGGGTTCTTCCTACGTCCGGGAAGGCGAGCAGGAACCTCCGTCTGCGTTCAGCCTCCAGCACCTTAGCCTCTCTGCCGTGTGTCGTTCCCCCTGCGCCGCATCCGTTTCCCCTTTTTATCACCGCTGTCTCCACCTGAGAGCCTTGATTGCAGGATTCGCTTCACCTGTGAACAGAGCACAACAATGGAAGAGACACCCGCCCCTGCGCAATTGACAGCCAAGTCCTGGTTCAATGCTCTCTCACACACACACACACACAAACACACACACACACACACACACACACACACACACACACACACACACACACACACACACACACACACACACACACACACACACACACACACACACACACACACACACACACAGTTCACTGTCCAGAATGTTTCCAATAAAAACAGTTAAAATCATAGTTAGGTCGCCGTCAGCCGCAACATGTTTACTCCAAAAACTGAAAAATCATGCAAAATACAGAACACAATCCTTAACTTTTCTAGATAAAATAAAGTATGCTAGTCAAAAGACTGTGTTGCTCAAAGGTCCAGGGACTCGTAAACTTTCACCGTATTTAGTTACAGTATATCTATTCTACATACAGCAGCCAATAGAAATGCAATATTCTACTTTGTGTCTAGTCACTGCTTAGAACAAACATGAAACCAAAGGAATTTTACAAAATGTATTAATCTTATTAAACATAAATCACATTTCTGCAAAACGGCTACAACAGATCGAAAATAAATCCAATTAAAGCTGCAAGCAGCGATGAACGGGCCCTCGCACTCATGGCCACCGCCCCCATAAGCATATCAGAAATGACACCACCCACGACTTCCTATGTCAAACCATTCAAAAGTTATAGCAGAAAAAAGGGACAACCAATCAGAAGAAGGGGCGGGGCTAATTCAGGCCAATGAAGGTCAAGGACTCCATACAGAATCTGATGACACCACCCACGACTCTCTATGTCAAAACATTCAAAAGTTATAACAGAAAATCGGGACAACCAATCAGAAGAAGTGGCGGGGCTAATTAAGGCCAACGAAGCTTAAGAACTCATTACAGAGTCCCATGACACCACCCACGACTTCCTATGTCAAACCATTCAAAACTTACAGCAGAAAAAAGGGACAACCAATCAGAAGAAGGGGCGGGGCTAATTCAGGCCAATGAAGGTCAAGGACTCCATAAAGAATCTGATGACACCACCCACGACTCCCTATGTCAAACCATTCCAAAGTTATAGCAGAAAATCGGGACAAACAATCAGAAGAAGGGGTGGGGCTAATTAAGGCCAACGAAGCTTAAGAACTCAGTACAAAGTTCCATGACATCACCCAGGACTCTCTATGTCAAACCATTCCAATGTTATAGCAGAAAATCGGGACAACCAATCAGAAGAAGGGGCGGGGCGTATTAAGGCCAACGAAGCTTAAGGACTCATTACAGAGTCCCATGACACCACCCACAACTTCCTATGTCAAACCATTCAAAAGTTATGGCAGATAAAAGTATTCTAGGGGGCGCTGTTAAGCCGTTAGGCCACGCCCATTAATGCAAACCATGAAATATCAAATTTATCGCCAAGCCTGGCTTGTGCGCCAAATTTTGATGTATAACACATCTGGGTTCACGATACGGTTCGGGCTGAATTAACTCTCGAAGGAATGGCATATATTGCTCCAAAATTACGCGATTAATTCAGAATGTTCGAACTGACTGTATCTCCAACCTCCTGCTAACTGACTGTATCTCCAACCTCCTGATGTCTAACTGACTGTATCTCCAACCTCCTGATTGCTAACTGACTATCTCCAACCTCCTGATTGCTAACTGACTGTATCTCCAACCTCCTGATTGCTAACTGACTGTATCTTCAACCTCCTGATTGCTAACTGACTGTATCTCCAACCTCCTGATTGCTAACTGACTGTATCTCCAACCTCCTGATGTCTAACTGACTGTATCTCCAACCTCCTGCTAACTGACTGTATCTCCAACCTCCTGATGTCTAACTGACTGTATCTCCAACCCCCTGATGTATAACTGACTGTATCTCCAACCTCCTGATGTCTAACTGACTGTATCTCCAACCTCCTGATGTGTAACTGACTGTATCTCCAACCTCCTGATGTCTAACTGACTGCATCTCCAACCTCCTGATGTCTAACTGACTGTATCTCCAACCTCCTGATGTCTAACTGACTGTATCTCCAACCTCCTGATGTCTAACTGACTGTATCTCCAACCTCCTGATGTCTAACTGACTGTATCTCCAACCTCCTGATTGCTAACTGACTGTATCTCCAACCTCCTGATTGCTAACTGACTGTATCTCCAACCTCCTGATGTCTAACTGACTGTATCTCCAACCAAAAATATCAGTTTCCTGCAGCAACAACAGCCTTTGAGTTTTCCAGAGATTCAGATACAAAGTGTCGACTCAGTGTTTATGGAAGTTCAGTTTTTATTCCCAGGGTGCCGCCCTTTTACATTTCTTCAAATTGCAATTTGATGCACAATATAGAAAAATCATCACTTTACAAACACAGATATTCACAAACATTAGTAAGCAGCTAAGCTGGTAAAACTCCATTAATGAAGACGTTTTGCCAAAGGATAAAAAATAAATAAAACACAATGCCAGTAATTCTCAATATTTTACACTCAGAGTTGTAAGAAAATCCTTCTGGTCCATTAAAAATGCTGCATCTGAGAAACAATTCCCGCTCTACACAGTTACACACTTGAATACTTGAGTTTATTTTATTTATCCGCTACTTCTGGATTTCTGGGTGAACTGGTAGCTCAGATTCAGTTATCGGTTTAGTGGAAAAGTCCGGAAATCTTTATCTACAAGACAACTCAGCCTGAACATCACAGTATAAACTTACAGCCACATTCCTGCATCATCAGCGTACAACAATCGGACACAAATCTATTTACATGAAAACACTTTCATTAACACTGATGCAAATGTACATGATCCAGTCCCGATCTAGGACCTGGACCCGGTCTAGGTCCCGGTCCCGGCCCAGGTCCCGTTCTAGGACCCGGTCTAGGACCTGGACCCGATCTAGGTCCAGGTCTAGGTCCCGGTCCAGGACCCGGTCCCGGTCCAGGACCCGGTCTAGGACCCGGTCTTCAGCCGGTACCTGAAGTCCACGTCATAGCTGGGCTGCAGGATCCCCAGGCCGGCCCGGGACTGGTCCAGAGGGGGGACCCTGGAGGCCGGGTCCAGCAGTTCCAGGTGGAAGTAGGCCAGGACCAGGGACAGGAACTGCTTGATCTCGTACAGGGCGAAGAACCGGCCGGGACACTTGGTGACGCCGGAGCCGAACGGCAGGAAGTAGTAGCGTAGCCGCCGGCCGCCGCGGTAGAACGTGGTCTTCTCCTGGTTCTGCTCGTCCAGGAACCGGTCAAACTTGAACTCCTGGAGGAGAGAAGAAGAAGAGGGGCATTATGGGTGAGAAGAGGGGCATTATGGGTAAGAAGAGGGGCATTATGGGTAGGAGAGAAGAGGGGCATTATGGGTAAGAAGAGGGGCATTATGGGTAAGAAGAGGGGCATTATGGGTAGGAGAGAAGAGGGGCATTATGGGTAGGAGAGAAGAGGGGCATTATGGGTAAGAAGAGGGGCATTATGGGTAGGAGAGAAGAGGGGCATTATGGGTAAGAAGAGGGGCATTATGGGTAGGAGAGAAGAGGGGCATTATGGGTAAGAAGAGGGGCATTATGGGTAAGATAGAAGAGGGGCATTATGGGTAGGAGAGAAGAGGGGCATTATGGGTAAGAAGAGAAGCATTATGGGTAGGAGAGAAGAGGGGCATTATGGGTAAGAAGAGGGGCATTATGGGTAAGAAGAGGGGCATTATGGGTAAGAAGAGGGGCATTATGGGTAGGAGAGAAGAGGGGCATTATGGGTAAGAAGAGGGGCATTATGGATAAGATAGAAGAGGGGCATTATGGGTAGGAGAGAAGAGGGGCATTATGGGTAAGAAGAGAAGCATTATGGGTAGGAGAGAAGAGGGGCATTATGGGTAAGAAGAGGGGCATTATGGGTAAGAAGAGGGGCATTATGGGTAAGAAGAGGGGCATTATGGATAAGATAGAAGAGGGGCATTATGGGTAGGAGAGAAGAGGGGCATTATGGGTAAGAAGAGGGGCATTATGGGTAAGAAGAGGGGCATTATGGGTAAGAAGAAGGGCATTATGGATAAGATAGAAGAGGGGCATTATGGGTAGGAGAGAAGAGGGGCATTATGGGTAAGAAGAGGGGCATTATGGGTAAGAAGAGGGGCATTATGGGTAAGAAGAGGGGCATTATGGGTAAGAAGAGGGGCATTATGGGTAAGAAGAAGGGCATTATGGATAAGATAGAAGAGGGGCATTATGGGTAGGAGAGAAGAGGGGCATTATGGGTAAGTTCTCCTGGCCCTTCTCGTCCAGTAACCGGTCAAACTTGAACTCCTGGAGGAGAGGAGAGGAGAAGAGGGGCATTATGGGTAAGAAGAGGGGCATTATGGGTAGGAGAGAAGAGGGGCATTATGGGTAGGAGAGAAGAGGGGCATTATGGGTAAGAAGAGGGGCATTATGGGTAGGAGAGAAGAGGGGCATTATGGGTAAGAAGAGGGGCATTATGGGTAGGAGAGAAGAGGGGCATTATGGGTAGGTTCTGCTGGAAACAACCAATCAGAAAAGCTGTGGTCAAACTTGAACTCCTGGAGGAGAAGAGAGGAGAAGAGGTGCATTATGGGTAAGAAGAGGGGCATTATGGGTAAGAAGAGGGGCATTATGGGTAGGAGAGAAGAGGGGCATTATGGGTAAGAAGAGGGGCATTATGGGTAAGAAGAGGGGCATTATGGCTAGGAGAGAAGAGGGGCATTATGCGTAGGAGAGAAGAGGGGCATTATGGGTAGGAGAGAAGAGGCGCATTATGGGTAGGAGAGAAGAGGGGCATTATGGGTAGGAGAGAAGAGGGGCATTATGGGTAGGAGAGAAGAGGGGCATTATGGGTAGGAGAGAAGAGGGGCATTATGGGTAGGAGAGAAGAGGGGCATTATGGGTAGGAGAGAAGAGGGGCATTATGGGTAGGAGAGAAGAGGCGCATTATGGGTAGGAGAGAAGAGGGGCATTATGGGTAGGAGAGAAGAGGCGCATTATGGGTAGGAGAGAAGAGGGGCATTATGGGTAGGAGAGAAGAGGGGCATTATGGGTAGGAGAGAAGAGGGGCATTATGGGTAAGAAGAGGGGCATTATGGGTAGGAGAGAAGAGGGGCATTATGGGTAAGAAGAGGGGCATTATGGGTAGGAGAGAAGAGGGGCATTATGGGTAAGAAGAGGGGCATTATGGGTAGGAGAGAAGAGGGGCATTATGGGTAAGAAGAGGGGCATTATGGGTAGGAGAGAAGAGGGGCATTATGGGTAAGAAGAGGGGCATTATGGGTAGGAGAGAAGAGGGGCATTATGGGTAGGTTCTGCTGGAAACAACCAATCAGAAAAGCTGTGGTCAAACTTGAACTCCTGGAGGAGAAGAGAGGAGAAGAGGTGCATTATGGGTAAGAAGAGGGGCATTATGGGTAAGAAGAGGGGCATTATGGGTAGGAGAGAAGAGGGGCATTATGGGTAAGAAGAGGGGCATTATGGGTAAGAAGAGGGGCATTATGGATAAGATAGAAGAGGGGCATTATGGGTAGGAGAGAAGAGGGGCATTATGGGTAAGAAGAGGGGCATTATGGGTAGGAGAGAAGAGGGGCATTATGGGTAAGAAGAGGGGCATTATGGGTAAGAAGAGGGGCATTATGGGTAGGAGAGAAGAGGGGCATTATGGGTAAGAAGAGGGGCATTATGGGTAAGAAGAGGGGCATTATGGGTAAGAAGAAGGGCATTATGGATAAGATAGAAGAGGGGCATTATGGGTAGGAGAGAAGAGGGGCATTATGGGTAAGTTCTCCTGGCCCTTCTCGTCCAGTAACCGGTCAAACTTGAACTCCTGGAGGAGAGGAGAGGAGAAGAGGGGCATTATGGGTAAGAAGAGGGGCATTATGGGTAGGTTATTTATCTTTATACTCCTAAAGGAGAGGAGAGGGGCATTATAGGTACGTTCTGCTGGAAACAAGTAATTTAGTTGGTTAGTTTAGTATATATATATATATATATATATATATATATATATATATATATATATATATATATATATATATATATATATATATATATATATATATATATATATATATATATATACATATGTAATTGTATTTTATATATAGTTGTATTATATACTACAAGACAATGTAAGGGGGGGCTGAACTTGATCAGCTTTGCTTCCTTTAGCTCCTTCTCCAACTTGCACTTCATCGTAATGTGCTATTTGTTTTATATCAATATGTATACTGTTTGTTTTATGCTTGTGCATATTTGAGACAAATAGAAATCAAATTAAAGCTGCAAGCAGCGATGAACGGGCCCTCGACCTCACGGCCACCGTCCCCCATAAGCATATCAGAAATGACACCACCCACGACTTCCTATGTCAAAACATTCAAAAGTTATAGCAGAAAAAAGGGACAACCAATCAGAAGAAAAGGTGGAGCTAATTCAGGCCAATTATGGTCAAGGACTCAATACCGAGTCCCATGACACCACCCACGACTCTCTATGTCAAACCATTCAAAAGTTATGGCAGAGAAAAATTTTCTAGGGGGCGCTGTTGAGCCGTTAGGCCACGCCCATTAATGCAAACCAAGAAATATCAAATTTATCACCAGGCCTGGCTTGGTGCAAAATTTGGTGACTTTTGGAGAACTATCAAATATGGACCAATCAGATGAAGGGGATGCGCGCTTTTTGGCGTCTAGCGTCGCCACGGTAACGCTTTTGACTGAGAAAAGTAATGCGCATCGTCGCAGGATGGAGACGCACGTTTTGATGTATAACACACCTGGGGGCACGTTACGGTTCGGGCCGTATTAACTGCCGAAGGAATGGCATAAATTGCGCCAAAATTACACAATTAATTCAAAATGTTCAAAATGGCCGACTTCCTGTTGAGTTTCGGCCATGGCGCCAAGAGACTTTTCTTTAAGTTGTGACATGATACAGGTGTGTAGCGATTTTCGTGCATGTACATCAAACCGTATTGTGGGGCTTGAGGCACAAAGTTTTCTAGGGGGCGCTGTTGAGCCGTTAGGCCACACACATTAATGCAAACCATTAAATATCACATTTTTCGCCAGGTCTGGCTTGCGTGCAAAATTTTGTGACTTTTTGGGCATGTTTAGGGGGAAAAGGGGCCCTCATTTCGTCAGAAGAATAAAGAAAGAAAGAAAAATTCCTACAGATCCCTAGCACTGTAAGTGCTTGGGCCTTAATTAATTCTTACGTATGGATCCTCGTAGATCTGGGGGTCGTAGTGCAGCATGGGCGGGTACAGCGCGATCACGTCGTCCTTCCTGATGTGATACGCCTCCTGGTTGTCCAGGTGGAGCAGGAAGTTCTCCTTGGCAACGCGAACGTTCATGGAGGCGCTGGAGAGACGCATGGCTTCCTTGATGATGCTGTCTGTGGACGGAAGAAGGAACATGAACCAGAAATACTGCACTAGTTTAGTTGTCTGTGGACGGAAAGAGGAACATGAACCAGAAATACTGCACTAGTTTAGTTGTCTGTGGACGGAAGAAGGAACATGAACCAGAAATACTGCACTAGTTTAGTTGTCTGTGGACGGAAGGAGGAACGTGAACCAGAAATACTGCACTAGTTTAGTTGTCTGTGGACAGAAAGAGCAACCTGAACCAGAAATACTGCACTAGTTTAGTTGTCTGTGGACAGAAAGAGGAACATGAACCAGAAATACTGCACTAGTTTAGTTGTCTGTGGACAGAAAGAGGAACATGAACCAGAAATACTGCACTAGTTTAGTTGTGTGTGGACAGAAAGAGGAACCTGAACCAGAAATACTACAGCAGTCGTTTAACCTGTGATGAGGCATTGTGACACCGTGGCTGACGTGAAACTCCAGCTTCCTACCAACTGCAGGGCCGACACCTTTGAACGGACTTGAACCACGGGAATGCCATATGACCAAGTTCCTGACTGACTGATATGTTAATACCAACTCATTAGGCCACAGACTTGAATCACGAGAACACCCTATGAGGTAATTTACAACTGAATGATATTCATGCCGAGTGCCCGATAACGGCATTTGGCCACAGATCACATCTGACTGTAAATACCCTTTAATTGCTTTTTGTCTTTCACCTTTGGCTTGTTGATTATTGCCTTTTGTGTTTTGAACTTACTGTATAAAAGTCATGATTCCAACCACTCAGGGTCAGCACACCAACCCAGACACGCTCTATGTAGGTCTGCTCACCGCCGGCTACTGAATAAAACTCACTACACCACAGAATAAAACTCACTACACCACAGCAGACTTCTCAACTGGATTTTATATTATTCTTCGACACCTGTTACCACTCATGTAGAATTTGCATAAAATGCCAGTCCAAGGCCAAAGCAAAAGTAAAGTGAAAGCTGCTCTTGAACCGTTTGAATACATGGATGTTTTTGGTCTCGTTTGAAAGGTAACACTGGCCACGGTTACATGATGTTTTTTAATTTGGAATTAATTATTCCGAATTAGATAATTCTGAATTAAACAATTTTCCTTCCAGTTTACATGGAAATAGTAATTCTGAATTGAGGTTTCCATGAAAACCACGTTTGATGGTCTTTCTCCAATTCCTCTCCAGGTCTGGGGGTTGGGAAGGTTCTGATTGGATAGGGGGGGACCGGAAGTTACGTCTACTGGAATAAACACTAACTTAACCGCTACAACTTTGAAAAGATCACCATTTCAACCATCGTTTCCTGTTTCAATCTGTTCTTTTAATTATTTCCAGGTCCTCCAAAATATTTATTAAATAAATGGTCTCTCTCTCTACTGGTGTAATCATGTATTTTAGACTAAATACTTTACTGGATTGGATCTACTGGACCTTTCTGACTGTAACCAGACCATTTTTGTGGGAATACTTTTGATCAGACGAGTTCTATGAGGCTTCATCGGTGAGTTGCGACAATTTTGTAAATATTTGTTCATTTGTTCGTGGTGTTGATATGATTCCATCCTGAAATGGTTTATATTGGTGGAAACACAGGAATCTCACCGAGGACCGGCATGTTGTCCAGCTGCTCCCGGCTCAGGTTCAGGTTGGGCTCGCTGGGGTCGACGGTCAAGCCGGAGTCCTGCAGAACCTTCTGGACCTCGTGAGAAGCTGCTTTCATGGCGTCTGGACTCCTGAGACAGAAGAGAAGAACCTCCGTCAGTTCTGGGTACCAGTGGTTTGTTCAGGTAAGAACTGCTTTTATAGATTCTCATTTCTACGCTGCAGGTCTATAACGAGCTTCACAGGTGACGGTTGGCTGCAGGTGAATCCGTTACTTATATCTACAATGTCTACATGGTTAAGAGTTGAGGACAGAATGATGCTGCACTTCTGTTTTCAATATGGAATATGGTTCAATCCAAAACTCCATTATATCAGTACAATCAGTTAAGACAGAGATAGAGTCGTCTGCATACGCCACTAGACGGGAAACAAAGGGCCGGTTTTCTACGGAAGAGTATCAGGGCAGGCAGGAGAAAAATAAACTAATATTTTAGAGGAGGAAGATTTCTTTTCATTATGCACTTCGAGAAAAAAGTCAAAATGTCGAGAAAAAAGTCTAATTGTTTGTTGAGAAAAAAGTTAAAAAAAACGTTCTCGACATTTTGACTTTTTTCTCCAAATTTTACTAGTACCTGATCATGTATTAGTACAAGGTCGTGTATTAGTACCTGATCATATACTAGTACCTGATTATGTACTAGTACCCGATCATGTAGTACCTGATCATGTACTAGTACCTGATCATGTACTAGTACCTGGTCGTGTATTAGTACCTGATCATGTATTAGTACCTGATCGTGTACTAGTACCTGATCATGTAGAAGAGGCTCCAGAACGTGGCCGGCAGCGTGTACTAGTACCTGGACATGTACTAGTAAATGATCATGTAGAAGTACATGTACTAGTACCTGGACGTGTACTAGTACTAGTACCTGATCATGTAGTACCTGGTGGTGTACTAGTACCTGGTCGTGTACTAGTACTCGTACCTGATCATGTAGAAGTACATGTACTAGTACCTGATCATGTAGAAGTACGTGTACTAGTACCTGATCATGTAGAAGAGGCTCCAGAACGTGGCTGGCAGCGTGTACTAGTACCTGGACGTGTACTAGTACCTGATCATGTAGAACAGGCTCCAGAATGTGGCCGGCAGCGTGTTGGCCTGCGACGCCCACAGCAGAGCCACGTGGGTCCGGGCCTTGCTGAGGTCGTTGAAGGTCGACAGGGAGTCGTTGAGGATCATCCTCATGGAGATCAGGTCCGACATGTTGGTCCTCTTGGACAGGACGTCGGCGTGCATCGTCCTCGCCAGGTTCTGGAGATGAAACACCACGGTTTCAATTTTCAATTCAATTTAAATTTATTTTATTTGGTAAGGAGGGACAGTGCATCATTATGCATTTACAAAATAAAAGCAGATGCACCCAAATGTAGCCTATTGGCTAATTCCCATTGGCAGTCCCCCCGGCTAGAATATAAAAACAAGCAAGTTTAAGAGCAATACAATGTTAATTGTATTGCTTAATTGTATTTAATGGGTTAGGGAGGGTCGGGTGAGGCAGGGGAACACCAGGGTTAGGGAGGGTCGGGTGAGGCAGGGGAACAGCACGTACCTCCCGGGCCGAGTAGGCGCTCTGGAAGACGTGGATGGGCAGCCCGGCCACCAGCGCCGGGAAGATCTTATCAAACTCCTTGAAGTTCTCCAGAGCGTTGAGGACCAGGGCCTTCTGGGCCTCCTGGCGAGCTGCTGTCTGGTCCTCGCCCAGCTCCTTCCCGAACAGAGTCAGGTAGCCCGACTCAAACATCACCTTTAGACGACAAGAATCACAACGATCACCTCAGTAACCCACACACCGGAGGAAGGAGCCTGCGGCGGTTTGAGTCCGGGTACCGACCTTGTAGCAGAAGGCGAAGATGCCGTCCACCTGCCAGCGTTCCTTGCTAGGACTAAGCGTGTCGGACTTGAGCAGGACGTCCTGCAGGTGTCCCATCATTGTCTCGATGAGGGACGGCAGCGCGTCGCCCTGCAGCGTCTTCAGGAAGGTCTGGTGCAGGTTCTCCGTGGTGTGACCGTGTCGCGGGTCGAAGCTGTCATGGCCAAACGCCTGCAGAACAAAAACCGGGTTCAGCGTCGTTGGTGTACCAGAAACAAAAGCCTTTACCACTAGGACGTCTCCCGTCCACGAGGACGTCTCCCACCTTGACGGACGTGGCGAAGTGGAACTTCCTCCAGTCCAGGTGCCGGCCTTGCCGGATCACCGAGTGGTAGGAGAACGGGTCGCACAGGAAGTGGATGAACTGGCCGGCGATCTTGCAGGTGAAGATGTGGCCATGCTTCTTCTGCCGGCTGAGCAGGAACTGCAGAGGGTTGGACCCGAACTGCAGCGCACAGCCCAGGAACGGGATGAAGCCGTTCTCCACGGCCGGCTCGTTGGGACGCCTGGGAGGTACAGAGGACAGAAATCAGGACAAATCAGGGACTAGGAGATGTTAGGACACGTCTGGACGAGGTAGGGGATGAAGCCGTCCTTCAAATGAAGAAGTTCAGATGAAGAAGTTCAAATGAACGTGTTCATTTAACACGTTCATTTCTGTGACAATGTTGAACTGAATGCAAGATATTTGCAAATAAAGAATTTACCAATTTAAATAATAGGACCTAAAAACCTTAACTTCAAATATTTCCTACAGATATATTTTATTTGAGTGTTTTTGAGACGGTTGCACGGAGCAGATGATGGAAACCCTGCAGCAGACGGACGGACGGAGGAATCTGCAACGACCTGCATGGAAACCCTGAGGAATCTGCACACGCTGCCTTTTGGTTGTTTTTAGACAAAGAATTTAATTTAAAACCACAAGCGTCTGAATGAGCGGATGGTGCAGCTCATCAGGAGATAATAACCCATGACAGCTGACTCATCATTGACTCGTCACTGACTCACAAACTTGTTCTCACTTCAGTTACTGGGGTTTTGTTTTTCTCACTCGGAGCTCGATGTTGTTTGTGAAACCTGAGAACTTTCTGGAGAACTTTCTGGAGAAACTCAGGTCCGTCCACCCGGGTGTTAGTTTAGAAGCATCAGTCTTTAAAAGAAATATATCCTATATATATATATATATATATATATATATATATATATATATACATATATATATATATAAAAAAAAATCTATATAGATATATATATTAATAAAATAAATATATATGATGTATTAAAATATATATTATATAATAAAGTATATATATTGTATAATAAAAAAAAAAAATATATATATATATATATATATATATATATATATATATATATATATATATACATTTTTATTATATAATATATATTTTAATACATCATATATATTTATTTTATTAATATATATATCTATATAGATTTTTTTTAAATATATATATATAAATATATGCAGACAAAAAAAGCATCATTCTGTTGTGGATCCTGCAGGAGTCAGGAGAGATAAAAGACAGAACCAGAACCCGACCAGAACCCCCCAGATCAGAACCAGGTGAATCTTTTACCTGTGTCTGATTCCCAGCGCCAACCAGAGTAGACAGCAGAACCCGACCAGAACCCCCCAGATCAGGGCCACGCTGAGCATCATCTTCCTGGGGGACCAGGGTCCGAGGACGGACACGGAGGACGGAGGACCAGAGGAAGCTCCAGACGGAGGTCAGACGGAGGTCCAGAGGTGATGGAGGTCCAGAGGTGACGGAGGTCCAGACGGAAGTCGGAGGTCCAGACGGAGGTCCAGACGGAGGTCCAGAGGTGACGGAGGTCCAGACGGAAGTCGGAGGTCCAGACGAAGGTCGGAGATCCGGACGGAGGTCCAGACGGAGGTCGGAGGTCCAGAGGTGACAGAGGTCCAGATGGAGGTCGGAGGTGGTGGGGGGGCAGAAACCTCCCGGACTGGACAGAATCAGCAAAAACCTTGTTTCATTAAAGTAAAAAATCCCAGAACTGATGAAGTTCCAGCTGAGAAACTGAAGCCTGAAGTTTCTGCAGACGCGGAGCTCCGTCTGACGGGTTTGTTCCTGACGGGTTTGTTCCTGACGGGTTTGTTCCTGACGGGTTTGTTCCTGACGGGTTTGTTCCTGACTGCAGATAGTTTAGCGAGTCTGACGCCTGCAGCTCCTGCAGGTTTATATTCTCCTCCTGCAGGGTTAATCTGAGGGAGGATCCCAACCCTCAACCCTCCCAGGCAGGAACGTCACACTCACTTCATGCTTCAATTCAAAAACACAATCTCAATTTCTCCCTGTTACTCTGGAGCGACACGCATGAACTCTTATCTGCAGTTCATCAGTTCATCTGCAGCAATAACACCAGTTCATCCGTTCATCTGCAGAAATAACACCAGTTCATCAGTTCATCTGCAGAAATAACACCAGTTCATCAGTTCATCTGCAGAAATAACACCAGTTCATCCGTTCATCTGCAGAAATAACACCAGTTCATCAGTTCATCTGCAGAAATAACACCAGTTCATCAGTTCATCTGCAGAAATAACACCAGTTCATCCGTTCATCTGCAGAAATAACACCAGTTCATCAGTTCATCTGCAGAAATAACACCAGTTCATCAGTTCATCTGCAGAAATAACACCAGTTCATCAGTTCATCTGCAGAAATAGCACTAGTTCATCTGCAGCAATAACACCAGTTCATCCGTTCATCTGCAGCAATAACACCAGTTCATCCGTTCATCTGCAGCAATAACACCAGTTCATCAGTTCATCTGCAGAAATAACACCAGTTCATCAGTTCATCTGCAGAAATAGCACTAGTTCATCTGCAGCAATAACACCAGTTCATCCGTTCATCTGCAGCAATAACACCAGTTCATCCGTTCATCTGCAGCAATAACACCAGTTCATCAGTTCATCTGCAGAAATAACACCAGTTCATCTGCAGAAATAACACCAGTTCATCAGTTCATCTGCAGAAATAACACCAGTTCATCAGTTCATCTGCAGAAATAACACCTCCAGGTTTCCAGGTGATTGTGACGTGAATCAGACCTGAATTCAGAAGGCAAGCCAAGTTTATTTGTACAGAACAATTCAACACAAAGTAATTCTAAGTGCTTTACATCAACATTAAAAGCAGCAAGACACAATTAAAACATAAATAACAAATAAAATGAAATAAAATGATGAGAAAAGAGGTAAAATAATCAAAAGTAAGGGCAGTAGAGACCAGCAGGTAGTATTTAATTAAACAGTAATGTTTTTATCTTGATTTAAAGGAGTCTCAGGTCTACAGGAAGAAGTTTGTTCCACCGGTGACGAGCAGAAGAACTGAACGCTGTTAGGGAACTAACAGATCAAGATGAACCTCAGGGGTCTGGGAAGTTTCATTGTTACATTAAGTTTAATCTCCTTCTAAAATCCCAAAAACTTGAGAATATGATAAAAAGGAAACAGCAGCAGGTGAATCTCTGGGAAACACAATTCCACATGTGAGCGGTGGCCTTGACCAGAGTCCAGGGCCGGAAACCTGATACCTGAGTCCTGATAACGGGTAAATACTGCCAAGGTCGTGTGTGTGTGTGTGTGTGTGTGTGTGTGTGTGTGTGTGTGTGTGTGTGTGTGTGTGTGTGTGTGTGTGTGTGTGTGTGTGTGTGTGTGTGTGTGTGTGTGTGTGTTTGGTCTAGAGTGACCTCTGTTATCGGAGGGAGTTATTATGAAGCAGCTGGAACACCTCGGCTCGTCGTGATTATTCAGCTCGTTTAAGAGTCGTCTGACAGGACGGAGCAGGAAGTTGCTGTAAAAACAAGTCACACACGAATAACCGCCGCTGTTCCCCAGACGAGCTCGACCAATCACACGCCTGCAGGACGACAACACGACCAATCACACGCCTGCAGGACGACAACACGACCAATCACACGCCTGCAGGACGACAACACGACCAATCACACGCCTGCAGGACGACAACACGACCAATCACATGCCTGCAGACGAGCTCGACCAATCACACGCCTGCAGGACGACAACACGACCAATCACACGCCTGCAGGACGACAGCACGACCAATCACACGCCTGCAGGACGACAACACGACCAATCACACGCCTGCAGGACGACAACACGACCAATCACACGCCTGCAGGACGACAACACGACCAATCACACCCCTGCAGGACGACAACACGACCAATCACACGCCTGCAGGGCAACAACACGACCAATCACACGCCTGCAGACGACAACACGACCAATCACACGCCTGCAGGACGACAACACGACCAATCACACGCCTGCAGATGACAACACGACCAATCACACGCCTGCAGGACGACAACACGACCAATCACACGCCTGCAGGACGACAACACGACCAATCACACGCCTGCAGGGCAACAACACGACCAATCACACGCCTGCAGGACGACAACACGACCAATCACACGCCTGCAGGACGACAACACGACCAATCACACGCCTGCAGATGACAACACGACCAATCACACGCCTGCAGGACGACAACACGACCAATCACACGCCTGCAGATGACAACACGACCAATCACACGCCTGCAGGACGATAACACGACCAATCACACGCCTGCAGGACGACAACACGACCAATCACACGCCTGCAGGTTAACACGACCAATCACACGCCTGCAGGACGACAACATGACCAATCACACGCCTGCAGGACGACAACACGACCAATCACACGCCTACAGGACGACAACACGACCAATCACACGCCTGCAGGACGACAACACGACCAATCACACGCCTGCAGGACGACAACACGACCAATCACACGCCTGCAGGACGACAACACGACCAATCACACGCCTGCAGGACGACAACACGACCAATCACACGCCTGCAGGACGACAACACGACCAATCACACGCCTGCAGGACGACAACACGACCAATCACACCCCTGCAGGACGACAACACGACCAATCCTGAGCAGGTTCAGGTGTTTTACCTGAGCAGGTTGAGGTTTGATCTGTTCAGACTCGCTGTTGGATCTGGTTGATCTGGAAAGACGAGCAGAACAAACACGAGAGTTCAGGTCCTGGTGATTCATCGAGATGATGAAAGTCTCAGTTATGCGTTTTTTTGTGCATGTGTGTGTTTTTTTGTGCGTGCGTGCGTTTGTGCATGCGTTTTTTGGTGTGTGGGTGCATGCGTGCGTGGGTTTTTTTGTGCATGCTTTTTTTGTGCGTGGATGCGTGCATGCGTTTTTTGTGTGTGCTGTTTTTGTGTGTGCGTTTTTTTGTGCGTGCGTGCATTTTTTTGTGCGTGCGTTTTTTTGTGCGTGCGTGCGTTTTTTTGTGCATGCGTTTTCGACATTTCGACTTTTTTCTCAAAATTTTGACTTTTTTCACAAAATTTTGACTTTTTTTCTTCTTTTTTTTCCTTTTTCTTTTTTTCTTTTTTCTCTTTTTTCTTCTTTTTTTCTTTTTTTTTTTTTAGTTTTTTCTCTTTTTTCTTCCTTTTTCCTTTCCTTTTTAATCTCAAAATTTGGACTTTTTTCACAAAATTTTTTTTTCTTCTTTTTTTCTTCTGCCTGGTGGCCCGGGAATCCTGCAGGACCAACCCGGGAATCCTGCAGGACCAACCCGGGTGTCCTGCAGGACCAACCCGGGAATCCTGCAGGACCGACCCGGGTTTCCTGCAGGACCGACCCGTGTTTCCTGCGGGACCGACCCGGGTTTCCTGCAGGACCAACCCGGGAATCCTGCAGGACCAACCCGGGAATCCTGCGGGACCGACCCGGGTTTCCTGCGGGACCGACCCGGGTTTCCTGCGGGACCGACCCGGGTTTCCTGCAGGACCGACCCAGGTTTCCTGCGGGACCGACCCGGGTTTATCATTAAATCATTAAGTGTCAGTAAAACCAAATTAATTGTTTTTGGCAATAAACTGATAAATGCTCCAATAAAGCTAATCATCAATAACATCAAATCTGAACAAACAAACTAAATTCTTAGGAATAATTACTGATGACAAACTCACATGGGAGCCAAACATTAATACCTTAAAAACTAAATGATCTAAAACAATAGCAATATTATATAAATGAAAGGTATAATAAATAAAAGATCATTACAAACACTAGATCACTAGAGTGTGGGGGAATAAATACGTATGAATCAATAATCCAACCCATCTATATCTTACAAAAAAATCTATTAAAATTGTTAACTTGTCTCACTATCTCACATTGAAAAACCCACTTTTCATTCAAAACAATACACTTAAATATAAAGATATAGTTAGTGTGAACACCCCTGTAATAATATATAAGGCTTATAATGATTAACATGACGTGGTAGATGTTTATCCGTTTTAGGAGTAAAACTGTGGAACTCTTTAGACAACGACCTTAAATTAGCAAACTCAATAAAAGCATATTAGCTGTTATTGAAAGCAAACGTGATAATACAGGACTGTCTCCCAAAATTAGAATATTGTGATTTTCTGCAATTACAAAAACCAAAATGTCATCCCTTCTGGATTCATTACAAATCAACTGAAATGTTGCAAGACTTTTATTATTTTAATATTGCTGATCTGATCTGAACTCAAATATCCTTTCTCGAAAAATTAGAATATTCAGGGAATCGTAATCTTAAACTGTTAGATCTCCTAGGATCCTGCAGGTCCATCCTGGTCCTCGACCTGGTCCTAGTCCTGGACCTGGACCTGGACCAGGACCAGGTCCAGGACCAGGATCTGGAACGGGACCAGGACCAGGACCAGGACCAGGTCCAGGACCAGGATCTGGACCTGGTCCAGGACCAGGACCAGGTCCAGGTCCTGGTTCAGGACCAGGTACAGGTTCATATCTCAGACTCTAAACTGATATGAAGTGTTTTTATCACAGTGTTTTTATCTGGACACATGAGGTTTTTCAAGGTCAGTCTTTTATCTGTCAGTCGTGCAGCAGTTTGACCTTTGACCCCGTCAGAAAACAGATGTGGATGATAAATAAATATATAAATGAACATCGTGTTCAGGGTTAAACGGCTCCGTTCACACAACACCAGCTTAAAGATTTTCATTTAGCAAAAAAGAGCCATAAGAATAATCAGTAGAAAATGATATAGAGATCCAACAAATCCATTATTCCTTCAGTTAAAACTGTTGAAATTTCATGAACTAATAGACAAATTATGTTTATAGCTCATATAAAAAGTTTACCAATCAACGTTCAGAAAAGATTTGAAAAAAGAGAAAGCATGTATAACTTAAAAGGAACAGAGATTAAAAAAAAAAAACAAGATTTAGGACTAAATTGATGGAACGTTGTGTTTCTGTGAAAGGAATCAGTTTATGGAACAATCTGAATAAAGAAACCAAAGAACATTACCTTCAAAAGAACAATTAAAGCCTGTATGTTAAGTAAATATAATGAAATATGTTAGTTAAGTTTGGTTCACATCCCCATAGATGGCGGTAATTTTATTTTATTTTTTTATTTACTTAGTAGTTGTGTGTGTTTTTTTTTTAATTTTTAATTTATGTTATTTGTGAATTTATTTCTTGGAAAAAGGGGCAGATTAGATAAGATTATTCTTCTTTCTTCTCCCTTTTCATTCACAATTTATGAACATATGCATTTGTATTTGTATTGAATTGTTTGTTTTATTTTTTTGAATGAAATAAAGAATAAAATGAAATGAAAGAAAATGTTATTAATTAAAGGCCCTTTTAAAGAGGATAAATAGTCTTAAAGTGTCATATCTGAGGTTTTCAGGGTCCTCTAAATGTCATTTTAAGATGTGAATCATTGATAAATCACTAAATAAAACACTGGCACGTTTGACCTCCACCAGCTTTAGTCCTGCCTGCTGATTGGTCCTCAGCCGGCCAATCACAGAGCAGCAGCTTCCACCAGCTTTAGTCCTGCCTGCTGATTGGTCCTCAGCCGGCCAATCACAGAGCAGCAGCTTCCACCAGCTTTAGTCCTGCCTGCTGATTGGTCCTCAGCCGGCCAATCACAGAGCAGCAGCTTCCACCAGCTTTAATCCTGCGCTGTGATTGGTCCTCAGCCGGCCAATCACAGAGCAGCAGCTTCCACCAGCTTTAGTCCTGCCTGCTGATTGTTCCTCAGCCGGCCAATCACAGCGCAGCTCTGCATCTATGCCCATACTGGGTTCTAGTAGTACCGGGTACTACAATCCAAGTACAAATACAAGCACTACTGTCTCTGTTGAGATTACAGAGAGAGATGTTTCCTGGGGACTTTTACTTCTTTCTTTATTTCATTCATTAAAAGAAAAACAAAACAGTTTAATATAATTACAACAAATCTCTTTCCTTGAATGAAAGGAAACAGAAAGAAGCTTATTTTATCTTTCCCTTTTTCCTAAGAAATCACATTTCAATTAATGTAATAATAAAAAACTAATTAAAAATTAAGCAATTTAAAAAAAAAAAACACTTTCCAATAAACATAATTCAAGTTATAATTATTATATAAATAAAATAAAATAACGCTTAATAATACTGCAACTTTTATGAACTATGGGGATGTCTAACAAACTATAAAACAGGTACTAACAAATGTCAGTTTTTGAAAATGAAGGTGACAAAGAAATTAAAAAGGCAAGGCAGGTTTATTTATATAGCACAATTCAACACAAGGTGATTCAAGGGGCTTTACATCGACATTAAAATCAATTCAATTCAATTCAATTCAATTTTATTTATATAGCGTCTAATACAACAGAGTTGTCTCTAGACGCTTTACAGAGACCCATACCCAGAACATGACCCCCGAGCAGTTATTACATAAACAATGGCAGGTAAAAACTCCCCTAGTGGGAGAAAAACCTTAAGCCAAACAGTGGCAAGGAAAAACTCCCCTTTAGGAGGGAAGAAACCTTGAGCAGGACCAGGCTCATCAGGGGGGGACCCTCCTGCCGAGGGCCAGACTGGTGGGTCAGGGACGGCAACAGCACAGCAGGCAGGTGGAAGCAGCAACGGGATGAAATCAGCGAGACATAGTTGTACAGTAAATAAAATTAGGGTTAGGGTAAGAAAATAAGTAAAAAAAAAAAGCACAAGCAGTTAAAAATAAGGGCAGTAGAGTACAGCAGGTAAGTATTTAAAAAAGATGTATTCCATATTTTTCTGAGCTGAAACGTGTTTCTCTGTTCCAGTCGGGAGTGGGAGGAGGACGACGGTCACATGACTGGGTCACATGACCGGGTCACATGTAGGTTCACCTGAGGTCGTCCTGCAGTAACCTTAACCTGCAGTAACCTGCAGTAACCGTAACCTGCAGTAACCCTAACCCTAACCTGCAGTAATCCTAACCCTAACCTGCAGTAACCCTAACCTGCAGTAACCCTAACCTGCAGTAGCCCTAACCTGCAGTAACCCTAACCCTAACCTGCAGTAACCCTAACCCTAACCTGCAGTAACATGCAGTAACCCTAACCTGCAGTAACCCTAACCCTAACCTGCAGTAACCCTAACCTGCAGTAACCCTAACCTGCAGTAACCCTAACCTGCAGTAACTCTAACCTGCAGTAACCCTAACCTGCAGTAACCCTAACCTGCAGTAACCCTAACCCTAACCTGCAGTAACCCTAACCCTAACCTGCAGTAACATGCAGTAACCCTAACCTGCAGTAACCCTAACCCTAACCTGCAGTAACCCTAACCCTAACCTGCAGTAACCGTAACCTGCAGTAACCGTAACCTGCAGTAACCCTAACCTGCAGTAACCCTAACCTGCAGTAACCCTAACCCTAACCTGCAGTAACCCTAACCTGCAGGAACCCTAACCTGCAGTAACCCTAACCCTAACCTGCAGTAACCTGCAGTAACCCTAACCCTAACCTGCAGTAACCTGCAGTAACCCTAACCCTAACCTGCAGTAACCCTAACCTGCAGTAACCCTAACCTGCAGTAACCCTAACCTGCAGTAACCCTAACCCTAACCTGCAGTAACCCTAACCCTAACCTGCAGTAACCTGCAGTAACCCTAACCCTAACCTGCAGTAACCCTAACCTGCAGTAATCCTAACCCTAACCTGCAGTAACCCTAACCCTAACCTGCAGTAACCCTAACCTGCAGTAACCCTAACCTGCAATAACCCTAACCTGCAATAACCCTAACCTGCAGTAACCCTAACCTGCAGTAACCTGCAGTAACCTGCAATAACCCTAACCTGCAGTAACCCTAACCCGAACCTGCAGTAACCCTAACCTGCAGTAACCCTAACCTGCAGTAACCCTAACCCTAACCTGCAGTAACCCTAACCTGCAGTAACTCTAACCCTAACCTGCAGTAACCCTAACCCTAACCTGCAGTAACCCTAACCTGCAGTAACCCTAACCTGCAGTAACCCTAACCCTAACCTGCAGTAACCATAACCTGCAGTAACCCTAACCCTAACCTGCAGTAACCCTAACCTGCAGTAACCCTAACCTGCAGTAACTCTAACCTGCAGTAATCCTAACCTGCAGTAACTCTAACCTGCAGTAACCCTAACCTGCAGTAACCCTAACCTGCAGTAACTCTAACCTGCAGTAATCCTAACCCTAACCTGCAGTAACCCTAACCTGCAGTAACGCTAACCCTAACCTGCAGTAACCCTAACCTGCAGTAACCTGCAGTAACTCTAACCCTAACCTGCAGTAACCCTAACCTGCAGTAACCCTAACCTGCAGTAACCTGCAGTAACTCTAACCCTAACCTGCAGTAACCCTAACCTGCAGTAACCCTAACCTGCAGTAACCCTAACCCTAACCTGCAGTAACCCTAACCTGCAATAACCCTAACCTGCAGTAACCCTAACCTGCAATAACCCTAACCTGCAGTAACCCTAACCTGCAGTAATCCTAACCTGCAGTAACCCTAACCCTAACCTGCAGTAACCCTAACCTGCAGTAACCCTAACCTGCAATAACCCTAACCTGCAATAACCCTAACCTGCAGTAACCCTAACCTGCAGTAACCTGCAGTAACCTGCAATAACCCTAACCTGCAGTAACCCTAACCCGAACCTGCAGTAACCCTAACCTGCAGTAACCCTAACCTGCAGTAACCCTAACCCTAACCTGCAGTAACCCTAACCTGCAGTAACTCTAACCCTAACCTGCAGTAGCCCTAACCCTAACCTGCAGTAACCCTAACCTGCAGTAACCCTAACCTGCAGTAACCCTAACCCTAACCTGCAGTAACCATAACCTGCAGTAACCCTAACCCTAACCTGCAGTAACCCTAACCTGCAGTAACCCTAACCTGCAGTAACTCTAACCTGCAGTAATCCTAACCTGCAGTAACTCTAACCTGCAGTAACCCTAACCTGCAGTAACCCTAACCTGCAGTAACTCTAACCTGCAGTAATCCTAACCCTAACCTGCAGTAACCCTAACCTGCAGTAACGCTAACCCTAACCTGCAGTAACCCTAACCTGCAGTAACCTGCAGTAACTCTAACCCTAACCTGCAGTAACCCTAACCTGCAGTAACCCTAACCTGCAGTAACCTGCAGTAACTCTAACCCTAACCTGCAGTAACCCTAACCTGCAGTAACCCTAACCTGCAGTAACCCTAACCCTAACCTGCAGTAACCCTAACCTGCAATAACCCTAACCTGCAGTAACCCTAACCTGCAATAACCCTAACCTGCAGTAACCCTAACCTGCAGTAATCCTAACCTGCAGTAACCCTAACCTGCAGTAACCCTAACCTGCAGTAACCCTAACCTGCAGCTGAATTCTCTCTGGAGTCGCTGGGGGACAAATCAAATACGTAAATAAAGAAATAATAAAGATAATCAGCTGCACAGCAAACGCCACAATCGTCACCTCACATGTAACGTTGTTTGAATGAATGAATGAATGAATGAATGAATGAATGAATGAATGAATGAATGAATGAATGAATGAATGAATGAATGAATGAATGAATGAATGAAGTTTATTCAGTCATGACAACAAAAAACAACACAGCACCAAAAAACATTCTGCAAAGCATTAACATTTCCCACAAAACCAATAATCATGTGTTTAACAACGACTGAAAAGGCAGAAGCTGCTGCTGATAAAAGCCTGAACTATATTATCTACTTTCTTTCTGTGGCTACCGACCTCCAGAAAACCAAAAAGAGAATACAAAAGCAAAGAAACGACAGAAAAGCAAAAAGAGAATAGAAAAGCAAAGAAATAACAGAAAAGCAGAGAAACGACAGAAAAGCAAAGAAACAACAAAAGCAAAGAAACGATAGAAGAGCAAAGAAACATTGTCAGATAGTCAATCGCACTTATAAGCTTCAAAAACAGCTTTACAATCATTGAAAATCATTGAAAATCATTGAAAAGGTCGTTTTCCAGCAAATCCATGCTTTTATGATGCAAAACAACCTCTTTAATGTATTTCAGTCTGGATTTCGGCCACACCACAGCACTGAAACTGTACTCATCAAAGTCTTAAATGATATTCATCTGAATAATGATGCAGGCAAATCCTCTGTTCTGGTATTATTGGATCTCAGTGCTGCATTCGAAACAGTTGATCATAACATTCTTCTCAGCAGACTGGAAAAGTGGGTGGGACTTACCGGCACTGTGCTTCAATGGTTTAAATCTTACTTACAAGATAGGGCCTTCTTTGTGTCAATAGGAAACCATGAGTCTGAGAGAACCAAGATCACATGTGGGGTTCCTCAAGGGTCTATTCTCGGACCGCTTCTATTCAACATCTATATGCTACCGCTAGCTATTCTCGGACCGCTTCTATTCAACATCTATATGCTACCCCTAGCTCAGATTATGGAACATCACAACATTTCCTACCATACTTATGCGGATGACACACAGCTCTATATTTCAGTGTCACCACATGACTACAGTCCCCTACTCTCATTGAGTAACTGTATTCACCAAATCAATGAGTGGATGTGCCAGAATTTTCTCCAGCTAAATGCAGAAAAGACAGAGGTTCATTTTTGGCCCTAAAAATGAAAGGGAAAAGATCAGCGCTCACCTTGGCTCCATGTCATTGACAGCTACAAATCAAGCCTTGGTGTAATTATTGACTCAGAACTGAACTTCAACAGCCATCTAAAGTTTATCACTAAATCTGCCTATTACCACCTAAAAAACATTGCTAGAATTAAGGGGATTCTGTCTAAACAAGACATGGAAAAACTTATTCATGCATTCATTTTCAGTAGGTTGGATTATTGCAATGGCATCTTTACAGGCCTTAACAAGAAATCAATCAGGCAGCTGCAGCTGATCCAGAACGCTGCCGCCAGAGTCCTTACAAACACCAGGAAACTGGACCATATTACACCGGTCATGAAATCACTACACTGGCTTCCAGTGAGTCAAAGGATAGAGTTTAAAATCTTACTGCTGGTCTACAAAGACCTGAATGGTCTTGGACCAAAATATATGCTGAATCTGTTAGTTCCTATGAAGCTCCCAGACCCCTGAGGTTCATCTGGATCTGTTAGTTCCTATGAAGCTCCCAGACCCCTGAGGTTCATCTGGATCTGTTAGTTCCTATGAAGCTCCCAGACTCCTGAGGTTCATCTGGATCTGTTAGTTCCTATGAAGCTCCCAGACCCCTGAGGTTCATCTGGATCTGTTAGTTCCTATGAAGCTCCCAGACGCCTGAGGTTCATCTGGATCTGTTAGTTCCTATGAAGCTCCCAGACCCCTGAGGTTCATCTGGATCTGTTAGTTCCTATGAAGCTCCCAGACCCCTGAGGTTCATCTGGATCTGTTAGTTCCTATGAAGCTCCCAGACCCCTGAGGTTCATCTGGATCTGTTAGTTCCTATGAAGCTCCCAGACCCCTGAGGTTCATCTGGATCTGTTAGTTCCTATGAAGCTCCCAGACCCCTGAGGTTCATCTGGATCTGTTAGTTCCTATGAAGCTCCCAGACCCCTTAGGTTCATCTGGATCTGTTAGTTCCTATGAAGCTCCCAGACCCCTGAGGTTCATCTGGATCTGTTAGTTCCTATGAAGCTCCCAGACTCCTGAGGTTCATCTGGATCTGTTAGTTCCTATGAAGCTCCCAGACCCCTGAGCTTCATCTGGATCTGTTAGTTCCTATGAAGCTCCCAGACCCCTGAGGTTCATCTGGATCTGTTAGTTCCTATGAAGCTCCCAGACCCCTGAGGTTCATCTGGATCTGTTAGTTCCTATGAAGCTCCCAGACCCCTGAGGTTCATCTGGATCTGTTAGTTCCTATGAAGCTCCCAGACCCCTGAGGTTCATCTGGATCTGTTAGTTCCTATGAAGCTCCCAGACCCCTGAGGTTCATCTGGATCTGTTAGTTCCTATGAAGCTCCCAGACCCCTGAGCTTCATCTGGATCTGTTAGTTCCTATGAAGCTCCCAGACCCCTGAGGTTCATCTGGATCTGTTAGTTCCTATGAAGCTCCCAGACCCCTTAGGTCTTCTGGATCTGGTTTTTTGTGGTTCCAGAACCAGAACCAAGCAAGGTTCATCAGCGTTCAGTTATTCTGCTCCTCACCGGTGGAACAAACTTCCTGTAGACCTGAGGTCTGCTCCAACTGTAGATCCTTTAAATCAGGATTAAAAACATTACTGTTTACTCAAGCGTACTCTTAAATTAAATTTACCTGCTGTATTCTACTGCCCTTATTTTTAACAGATTGTGCTTTTTATTATTTTACTTCTTTTCTTATCATCTTATTCAATCATATTTGTTATTTACTGTCTAATTATGTCTAATTATTTACTGTCTAATTATGTCTTGCCGCTTTTAATGTCAATGTAAAGCACTTTGAATTACCTTGTGTTGAATTGTGCTATATAAATAAATTTGCCTTGCCTTGCCTTGCCTACAAAACATTTTCTTAAAAACCAAAAGAGAATGACATGTTTTTAAATGTTTGCATCATTCCTGAATTTAACTCCAGTAACGGAGACACGTCTCCTTTTCAGACCTTTTTTAGCTTTTTGTTCAGTGAAATTGCAGACGCCTCTAAGATTATATGTTGTGTCTTAAATGAAGCTCCTTAACTGTAAATATTTAAAGAAATGGGTTTGGTGGATTCCATATTCATTTACAAGTTCCTCAAATGACAATTTATTCTCCTTGTACAGGATTTAAAATGTCCTTTGTTGTCCACATTTTAAAGCTTTCATTCCCCCATATTGGTGAAAAACCTGAAAGTGAAGAAGATTCACCTAAAAATGATTGCACATTATGCCAAACATGAATTGTGTTTCTCACAAAGGGGTTATCGGTGATTAAAGCCTCACACTGGTGTAAATAACTTCTGATTAACTTGAATGAGAAGGTTTTTTGTGTTTATTTGATTCATATTTGTCTCAGTTTGAAGGTCTGAGCTCCGACTCCTTCACTGCTATTATTATTACGTTATTCTGTAACTAAGTTTTGATGCTGAGTGTCATCTACAGTGTAGCCGACTACAAGAAACAAAATAATAAAATAGATCATTTATAAACCATTTACTGTAAAACATCTTATCTACTTTACTTTTGGTTTATAATAAACTTACTGCCACAGCGATGTGCAACAACAAAGTAGTACAAAAAACTAGAACTATAATTAAAATCACTCAACTTAGATAAACAGAACTTCGTCAATATGTTCTCCATATAAGAATAAATTCAAATGTACAAAAACGGACATTATTAAATAGAATAAACAAATAAAATCAAACAAATAGAGCCGAGAGGCAGCAGTCGTCTACTCTAGTCTGTTAACAGAATAATATTAATCATTGTGTTTTTCTACAATAACCTACCTTTGATAATGTATGAATCATCACTCACATGTAAAAAATAATGTTATTTATTTATGTATGTATGTATGTATGTATGTATGTGTGTGTGTGTGTGTGTGTGTGTGTGTGTGTGTGTGTGTGTGTGTGTGTGTGTGTGTGTGTGTGTGTGTGTGTGTGTGTGTGTGTGTGTGTGTGTGTGTGTGTGTGTGTGTGTGTGTGTGTGTGTGTGTGTGTGTGTGTGTGTGTGTGTGTATGTATGTATGTATGTATGTATGTATGTATGTATGTATGTATGTATGTATGTATTTATTTATTTATTTATTTATTTATTTATTTATATATTTATGTATTTATATATTTATTTATTTATATATTTATGTATTTATATATTTATTTATTTATATATGTATTATTATTATTATTAGTAGTAGTAGTAGTAGTAGTAGTAGTATTGTTATTATTATTATTATTATTATTATTATTATTATTAGTATTATTATAAAACACACATACCTACTTTAATAACTGTTTTATACAGTGATATAATACTCAATTATAAATATAGTCAAAATCAAAGCAAACAAAAGAAAACAAAACAAACACCAACATTTAGTTGTTACTATGTATGTGTGTAATAATAGAAGTAATTATAATGCATGGTATTACATTATCATTACTTTACTATAATACTACAATATAATAGAAAACAATAGACAGAAATGGTATAACAATAATAATAATAGAGATATAGATAAACAAATACTGTACGTATAATATAACTCAATATATCCATATAAATACCTACATATCTATATCCATAATATACATCCATATATCTACATATATTCATTATATTAATGATAGTATATACATTAATGATAGTATATACATTTATATATAAATAGTATATAACTTAATTATAGTTCTAGTTTTTGTACTACTTTGTTGTTCCACTTGAAATTGCTGTTGCAGTTTATTATAAACCAAAAATAAAGTAGATAAGATGTTTTACAGTAAATGGTTTATAAATGATCTATTTGATTATTTTGTTTCTTGTAGTCGGCTACACTGTAGATCAGTGATTCTTAACCATAGGGCCGCGGCCCACACTTGGGCCGCGAGCGCCATCTAGTGGGCCGCAAAAAGAATTCAGTTTTGTACGTGTGGGCCGCGGGGGCCGCGGGACTGCATAGCAACTCCCGACCAAATGAGGAGAAGAAGACCCTCAGCTAGCTGTACGTGTAATAGTAAGATAAATGGTGTGTCTTTACAGAGTAAATCCTTTATTTTGCACAGAGTAGGTTTAGATCCACCAGGATCAGGGATCGATTACTTGGGTCTGCGCCCAGAGCGAGCGAGCGCGGCGTGACCATTTATCCCGGCGCGTCCCCGCGGCCGGGGAGGTCGGCTGAGGCTGCCACTCGGGCGGCGACTCCGTCGTTACTGGTGAAAGATGGTAGATGTAGATGCGTGGGCTGTCGAGTCTGCTGGACTGGACTGTTCAGGCTTTCGAAAAAGCATCGGAAAGTGACTCTGCTGCAGCGGCCAGAGCTGCGGGCTCTGCCCGTCGCAGCTGATCAGACTCGGATGAAACCCCGACACACGCAGTCCTGACAACTTATTCATGTAAATAACTAAAGGAAAATCCAACTAAGTTTTATCCCCGCTCTATTTTTAAATATGCACACTTGTAAAGGAAAGTTCAACCCGGAATGGACAGATTCATCCTTGTTCAGTCTTCACACTGGGACAAAACCAGTGTCTCATACGTTCAGAGACCGTGGCGTTCAAAGTGCTAAAGTGAAACGCCACTGAAACAAAACACAAAGTTTTTCATCAAACAAATCCACTCAAGTCTGAACTGAAGTCACAGAAAATAAACTGACCATCTTAAAACATCCTGCCATGTTTGGCTCCACATACAGCTGTGAGGCAGCTTTCTCACAATGAACATAATTAAAACTAAATATCGTTCCAGGGTCATCAATGAGCTCCTTTACATGCATATGAGAACCTGACGCCATCCAGCCCAGATTTAAAGTCCTGACAGGAGAAATTAGAGCTCAGTTCTCTCACTGAACGACAGAAAGTGGGGGCATAAGATTATAAGAGGGGAAGAAAGAGAAACTGCAAAACTGTTAAATTGTTAAGATGTGTTTATATTAATTTATTATAAAAATGTGTTGAGACAATTAACAAAGAAAAGGGGAAATTCAAATTGCTGGTAGAGAAATAAAATAAGATAGCATTTGAAAAATAAAATAAAATCTATTTTATTTTTAAGAGAAAAAAATATGTTTAATTCAAGTTACACATGTTAAGTGGCAAATATGTACTTTTTTTAATATAACAGTCAGATGCAGATGTTGATACAACTATGAGGCTACTTGAATATATATATATATATATATATATATATATATATATATATATATATATATATATATATATATACATATATATATATATATATATATATATATATATATATATATATATATATATATATATATATATATATATATATATATATATATTATGATGGACCTTCACTTGAGTAAATTTTCTCTAAATGGACCTTGAATACCCCTGCTATACAGTGTTAATATTTAACGGGCCTCGGGCCACTCTGTACTGAAAAAATTGGGCCCCAAGGTCAGAAAGGTTAAGAACCCCTGCTGTAGATGACACTCAGTACCAGAACTTCGTTACAGAATAACGTAATAATAATAATAATAATAATAATAATAATAATAATAATAATAATAATAATAATAATAATAATAATAATAATAATAATAATAATAACAGTTATCTGATTGATCCCTGAAGGTCATCCTGGCTGATTATCTGATATCATTGATCCATGATTAGCGAGGTATTGCTGATCATAAATTACAGCTTAAGAAAACCCAAATATCTATCTCAAAAAATTAGAATATTCTGGGAATCTTAATCTTAAACTGTAAGCCATAATCAGCAATATTAAAATAATAAAAGGCTTGCAATATTTCAGTTGATTTGTAATGAATCCAGAATGGATGACACTTCTATATCTATCTATATATATATATATATATATATATATATATATATATATATATATATATATATATATATATATATATATATATATATATAGATATAGCAGTTATAACTGGAGACAGACGTTTACCCACAATCCTCTGGGTGTGGCTCCCCCTGCTGGACTAACGGCAGAACTACAGGAAGAACTGAAGGTTTTTCGGTTTGAGAAAGGGATATTTTTTGTCACTGATCTTCTAGATGATATTTGGAATGTGATTGATTTTGTTTCCTTCTTGAACAAATATGGTTTAAATTGTCATGCAGAATTTATGAAGGTTTGTAAAGCCGATCCCCGGCCACTTATTCACTAGATTAAAGGTGCTCTAATGTGTGGAGATATTGAGACACTTCCCGTGTTAGTTATTGAGGATTATTGGATAAGAAATGTAACAACAAGTTTATAAGTGCTGTCTCGTTATTCATGTATCCGATCATTTTTCTCTTGAGTAAATTCTTTGTGATTTTCATTTATTTCTATCATCTATAGATTTCTAACTGCTCATTTGTCTATTTTGTTTTGTATGATAATAAATGTGATGTTAACTACAGGGAACTGATAAGCTCTGTGAGTTTTCGCCTCTTCCTGCACTTTAATTTGTTACTTTTATTTGTGTAATTTTTAACTATGCAAATAAATCAATCTAAAATAAATCAATTAACTGCTTTATGGAGCTCCGGCCCCGTGCGCGTCCCCGCCAGCAGGGGGCGGCGGCGCGCTCCCGCGCTGTTCCTGCGCAGGCGCAGAAGAAGAAGAGCGGAGCAGGAAAGTGCAGAAGAAGAAGCAGCAGGAAGAGTCTCTGTCGGTCACTCGGATCAAACCGGATCAAACATGCTGCTGCGGCTCGGAGCGTCCGGACCGGGTCTGGTTCTGGTTCCGAGGCTGCTGCTCCGGTCCAGGGGTCCGGGTCCGGGTCCGGGTCCGGGTCTGGTTCTGGGACCGGGACCGGTTCTGTCCCCTGCAGGACCGCCGACCCGCGGGGCCGCGCATGCGCTGCACTCGCTGGCGTGGTGCACAGGCGCGCACGCGCACAGGAGAGCCGTGCTCAGCTGGAGACAGGTGAGGTTTTATACACACCTGTACACACCTGAGTTATTATCTACACACCTGAGTTATTATCTACACACCTGTACACACCTGAGTTATTATCTACACACCTGTACACACCTGAGTTATTATCTACACACCTGTACACACCTGAGTTATTATCTACACACCTGTACACACCTGAGTTATTATCTACACACCTGTACACACCTGGTTAATATCTACTAACACCTGTACACACCTGGGTTATTATCTACACACCTGGGTTATTATCTACACACCTGTACACACCTGAGTTATTATCTACACACCTGTACACACCTGGTTAATATCTACTAACACCTGTGCACACCTGGGTTATTATCTACACACCTGTACACACCTGAGTTATTATCTACACACCTGAGTTATTATCTACACACCTGTACACACCTGGGTTATTATCTACACACCTGTACACACCTGAGTTATTATCTACACACCTGTACACACCTGAGTTATTATCTACACACCTGAGTTATTATCTACACACCTGAGTTATTATCTACACACCTGAGTTATTATCTACACACCTGAGTTATTATCTACACACCTGTACACACCTGGGTTATTATCTACACACCTGGGTTATTATCTACACACCTGTACACACCTGGGTTATTATCTACACACCTGGGTTATTATCTACACACCTGTACACACCTGAGTTATTATCTACACACCTGTACACACCTGGGTTATTATCTACACACCTGTACACACCTGGGTTATTATCTACACACCTGAGTTATTATCTACACACCTGTACACAACTGGGTTAGTATCTACACACCTGGGTTATTATCTACACACCTGTACACACCTGAGTTATTATCTACACACCTGAGTTATTATCTACACACCTGGGTTATTATCTACACACCTGGGTTATTATCTACACACCTGTACACACCTGGGTTATTATCTACACACCTGGGTTATTATCTACACACCTGTACACACCTGAGTATGTACTGTATACTGCATCAGTATGTACTGTATACTGCATACTTTTTTTTTTTTTTTTTCTCGTCCCCTTGTCTGCACACATATTAATGATTGATACCATGATGGTAGAAACCAAAAGTATATATATGTGCATTATTACTATATTTAATATATATACATATATATATATATATATACGCATACATATGCGTACACATACATAAATATACACATACAAACCCAGTGATTTTTTTTTTTTTTTGGGGGGGGGGGGGGTGGCTGACGACATCCACTGCCAATCCAGGAAGCAGGAACACACGGAAACACACGTCAAGCACTGGAAATCTGCAACAAAAAACCACAAACAAAGCACGAAACCGGCACGGAGCCAACCAAAACAGTAATAGCAATCGACCTAAATCTTAAGATCTGATTGCAGTCTGAGCTAAGTCTGAGCTAAGCTATCGCTACCGCTACCTAAACCCAAAAACTAGAGAGCCAGCATGCAGGTGAACAAGCCAGTGTGTATGTCTGTGTGTGTGTGTGTATGTATATGATCATGTGTGTGTGTGTGTGTGTATATGCGTGTGTTAAGATTTTGGCCTTGAAGATTTAAAAAACTGATTAATTCATATTATATTCTTGATTAAAACCATTAACATTATAGTTTATTTAACGGGAGAACAAAAACAATATTCTAATCATGTGTTCAGAGGAGTGGTTTTGCTGCTTTTTGGCCGTGTGCAATGGATGCAGTGTGTGCGCGTGCGCAGTCTATGCTGAGCTGGTTATGAATGGAGTCCACGGTAGGCTATCATTGATGGACCGAACGTTGACATGACAGGAGCTCACAAGCCATCGGTATGTGTACTTGTTCTTACCTTTCCAAACTGCTGATTGCTCTCATAGCCTTGTAGCGTTTTGATCTGTATAATCCGTTTGAAAGGTGTTGTGATTGTTCCCGTTTGGTGTTGCATTGTTGCGCTGTCGGTGTTTGTAAACTTTCATTCATAACAGCGTTTGATTCTGCCTCCTTCCGGGGCTCGCGAGTAGCTCTGTGACGTCACCAACGCTAGGCATTGTGGGAAATGTAGTTTGGAATCGCCGCGCATGGAAACATGCAAGAAAGTTCAATTGTTTGACATGATTATTGCTATCATTGTTCAGCATGTAACATTTAAAATCAAATCGAATGATGATAATAATAATTATTACATATATATATATAAAATAAATAACTATGAAAATAAATAAATAATAACAATTGTAGTAAAAATAAATTGTTATGTTATGTTTGATTGGCATAGTATATAGTCTAAATTAAATAAAGTTTAAATGGATTTGCATTGATGAAATGTTACTAGGTTTCTAGGTTTCTGAATTAATGATTAATGGGTTTTCTAAAATAATACTGAGTTAAAATGTTTATCATTATTTAATTATTTAAAATGATTGAATGTTTGTTTGGGATAAAGAATATTTCTTTACATTAAGTAAATGCATAATAGGATACTTTATTGTGGGAAAGCCTTTATAATAGTTAAATACATTCTCATTTCTGATGATCTATTCTGATGAATTATTATATTCTTTATTATATTCTGATTATATTATTTGTTTCCTCAGGTTTATAACCTGTGCAATTTGTGGAAAATAAAAAACCAACAAATAGAAGCACGAGTTGTTGCCATTTGTGTGCTGCCTGCCGCCCATTCGGAGGGCAAACCTAAAACATCCGAACAGTTATAAACCGCGGCCCGGTCCTGTGGAGAGGACCAAGCCCGGACAGCCAGTCCTTCCCTGAGGACTGCTGCTCATCTGCTAACCTGCAAGACAAAATAAGCTACAGCCAAGAAGAGGAGAAACAGCCTGACAAGAGGACTGCCCAGTCGGCATAAAGCTTGAAAGTCAACGCAAGAGGAAACAAGATGGCGGACGCAGCCCAGGAGCTGGAGAAGCTGAAGCTGAAGCGTACTGCAGCCCAAACCGCTTTTACTAAAAGAGCTAATCATCTCATCTCCAGGGCAAATGCTCTTAGTGAAAATGAACTAAGGGGCGAATGGAGAACCCTTAAAGTGGAGTACACAAGAGTCCGAGATGCAGGGTTTGATTATGCCACAGCCCTGAGAGAAATGGAGGATGACGACGCTACAAAGAAAGCGGAGGATGTCGACGAGAAAACGACTCAGTGCGACCAGAAATTTGATGAAACCGAAGACGTACTCAAAAGAAGCTTCTGGACCAGGTTCGCAGAACAGGCTTTTAACACCCTCGTTGAAGAGGCTGAATTAGCCATGGACCAGGCCGAGGCATCAGACTACCAGCAGTTGAATCGGAGGGATCGCGAGCTGGGAATTAGAGAACTGGAACGGGAGATCTTTGAATGCACTAGATTAGTCAATGAATGGATGGACTGTGTTCCGAGACCCAAGTTGACTGAGGCAAGGAACCGAACCAGGAAACTGAAGAGAAGACAGGAAAACCTGTCAGACAGGTGGGCGTGGCGTGGCTGGAGTCGGGACGAGGACGACGAGGAGGAGGACAAAAAGCAGGCGGAGCCAGATGTTGAGGATAAAAACCAGGACAAAATGCAGGGCAACGCCATTGAGCAGCCCACGACGGCTCACCCAGACCCTGACCCGCCTGTCCAAACAGAGACTCAAACCCCTGTCCACGACATGCAGCCTCAAGGCTTTCAAACTATGCCCTCAAATCTGCCCCATGGTGCTCAGTCAAGCTCACGACTTACCATCTCAACCGCACTGCAAGCTGGTTCTGGCACGCCTCCTGGGGCCTACAACTTCAAGCCCCACATCACTCTAGAGAGAGCACGCCTACCCATGTTTTCCGGTAACTTAAGAGATTACTACCGGTGGAAAGCTGAGTGGGAGGATCTTCAGCAGCTTGGAAACCCATATGGGTTGGACAATGTGAGGAAATTCCATCTCCTAGGCAGCCTGGATGAGAAAGTCAAGAGAGACCTTGTGCTGTCAAGCTGCGGATCCACTGACGACGTGTTCAGACTACTAGACAACAAGTACGGGAACAAGCCTAGGATTGTGCTGCTCATCTCAAGAGAGGTTCACGGACTTCCTCCTGTAAAGGGCAACAACCCTAGGAAGACGATCGAATTGATCCAGGCTGTGGAGAGAGCGCTGCGTGATCTCCAAGTACTGGGGGAGGAAGATGCTGTGAAGACTCGGGTGGTGGCACAGTCTATTGAGAGCAAGCTGCCCGACTCCATGAAGGAAAAGTGGCTAACACATAAGAGTGACCCTGCGAGCGGGTTCTCATCACGCAACCACTTTGATTGCCTACTGCAGTACCTAAGAAAGCAGGAGGACATTCTCGAGGAGTTGGAGCAGCTGCAGCTTAGTTCACCTGAATATCCTGAGAAATGGAAGGAAAAGAATAAAGAGAGGAAAGCTTTTACCAAAGCTACGTCTGGAAACACCCCAAAAGACTCTCATCCAAGCTCGTGCATCGCTTGTGGAGACGAGGAGCATGGTGGGAGACTGTTTGCCTGCAAAGTCTTCAAGAAGATGAACTTGTCGAGCAAGAAGGCTCAGCTGAGAAGGTCTGGATCATGCTTCAAGTGTTTACGTGTGCATGGTGAAGACAGCAGCTGCACTCAAAGGTTTCTCTGCTCAAAGGAGGACTGCCGTAAAAGGGGATCTTCAGACCACAACTATTTGCTCTGCCCAATCCCACAGACCAACAAAGACAAGAAGAGTGGTGCAAAAGCAGAGAAAAAGGGACTGGGACTGACAGAGAAACAGGAGGAACTAATGTCAAAACTTCCCCCTGAAATGATAGCAGAGTTCAAAGAAGCTTTCTCGAACAAAATCTCGACGACCGTGTGCAGCAGCACCGAAAGTGAACCAAGAGAGTACCCAGTTGTTATGATGCTACTCAAGGCCACTACGAACTCAGGCCAACTGATCGGCACGTTGATTGATCTTGCATCAGATACAAATTACATCTCACACGAAGCAGCAGAACGTCTACAGCTAAAAGGTGAAAACATCAAGTTGTTTGTACAAGGTGTTGGAGGAATGGAGAAGACAGTCGCTACCAAAAGGTACTCCCTGAGACTACGAGTAAAGACTCCCAAAGGGACAGTGGCGGAGCACAAGCTCCTCTGTTATGGCTTGGAAAGCATTGCTCAGGTCAACCAGGCAGTCACGCCACAGCAACTGCAAAAATTCTTCCCAAATGTCAGAGCAAATGACTTGGTCCGCCCTGAGAAGATTGACCTGCTGATTAGTCATCGAGAGGGTCGCTTGGTTCCACAGCCTGTTCAAATCGAGGGAGATCTCGTCCTTTGGGACGGTCCCCTGGGGAAAACGGTCGGTGGAAGTCATCCTGACCTCTTCGAAGTGATAGACCTAGCAGTACACAGGTCTGAAACTCACTTCGCACGAACAATGAGGACCGCCTCAGGGGCCTACAGAGAGATCCTTGAGGCTCCTAACCATGTCCAGACAGGAGCTCGAGTGCCAGTTGTCCGCAGTACGGCAGCTGCTACGAACAAAGACCTGATTGACTGGTTCAAGTGGGACAGTGTCGGCGCTGCATGCGTCCCTCAATGTGGTGGATGCAAGTGCGGGAGATGTCCCCCTGGAGGCAAAGAAATGACTCTAGGAGAGGAAAGAGACCTTGAGAAGATCAAAGGATGCCTTACCTATGTCCAAGCAGACAAGCACAGTGAATCCCCTCATTGGGACGCATCCTACCCCTGGAAAGGAGACCCTGCAACGCTTCCTGACAACAGACGTGCAGTGGAGGCAACTTTCCGCAACACAGAGAAACGTCTTGAGAGGGATCCCGAGTGGAAGGCTGCGTACAAAGAGCAGATCCGCGAGATGGTATCAAGGGGAGCTGCCACTAAACTCACTGAAGAGGAACTCGACAACTGGGAGGGACCGCGCTGGTACATAAGCCATCTTGTCGCTCCAAATCCTCACTCTTCAACCACCCCCGTGAGAATCGTGTGGAACAGTAGCCAAGAGTTCCTGGGGGTGAGTTTGAATGACCTTCTACACAAGGGACCGGACGTCCTGAATCCAATAAGAGGAGTCCTTCTGAGGTTCAGAACTGGGTTGTGCGCTGCACTAGGTGACGTGCGCAAAATGTATAACTCAGTGTGGCTGAAAGACAAGGAAGTCCACCTACATCGATTCCTCTGGAGAGACAACCCAGAGGATGAAATCGAAGTCTTCGCCATTGTGAGAGTCAACATCGGTGATAAACCTGCTGGGTGCATTGCTCAGGTAGCCATGAGAGAAACGGCAAACCTGCCCCAGTTCACGGCCATGGAGGAAGAACGCAGAGTTTTGGTAGAAGACAGTTATGTCGATGACATATTGACATCCCACGATAACATCAAGACACTAGAGAAGATCACCACAGGGGTCGAAGAGATCTTAAAAGCTGGAGGCTTCTCCCTGAAACCGTGGCTCTTCTCTGGTCAAAGTGGGAGGTCAGGAACTGCAGCCAACTCCATTGACAAGACAATTGTGACTGCGCCCAAAACTCTGGTGCTACCCAACCAGATGAGTGAAGAGGAGAGCAAGGCGCTAGGAGTCGGTTACGAACCAGAGTCTGACACGCTTCGGATAATGACATCTATCAACTTCTCAAAGAAGCGAGGGAAGATGAGGACGGGAATTGATTTACATGAAGGTGAAGTCAGAAGTAACACTCCAGACCCCTTGACCCGTCGAGTCCTACTAAGCCAGGTCGCTGGGTTCTACGACCCCATTGGACTTGCCACGCCTGCTAAGCAGAAAGGAGCCATGCTCGTGAGGCAGTCCTACCAAGAAGCAAGCAACCCAACTAAAGACACCTGGGATGACCCACTCTCACCAAAACTGAGAGAGGCTTCCATTAGACTGTTCGAGGAGTACGTGCGACTTGGCCAAATCAAGTTTGAGAGAAGCCTCACACCTCTCGGAGCAAAAGGCCAACCAGTAGGAGTCACATTCTCAGATGGGAGTGAGGCTTCCTATGGTGCTGTGCTTTACCTTCGTTGGGAGACACAAGATGGGGTCATCATAAGGTTGGTTGAGTCAAAGGCCAAACTGACTCCCCTCGACCAGAAAGGGGACGTGATTAAAGCCGAGCTATGCGGCGCTGTCTTCGCAGTTCGTCTGAAGAAATACTTTGAAAAGCATTGCCGCATCAAAGTCACACACTGGGTCCACCTAGTGGATAGCCAAACTATCCTGGGAGCAATACAAAAGGATAGTTATGGCTATCAGACTTTTTTCGCCAACCGAATTGGAGAGATCCAAATGGCTGGACCAGTAGAAGACTGGAAGTGGGTTGATGGAAACCACAATATAGCAGACATCCTCACAAGGGGAGCAAGTCCCGAGGAGCTCGACCAAGAGTCAGAGTGGCAACAAGGTCCAGAATTCCTGAGATTGCCTGAATCTGAGTGGCCTGTGGAGATGGCCAGTGAAATCCTGACCAATGTCGCTGATGACATCAAAAGACTGCAGAGAAAGGCGTTCTCGGCTGTCGTCACAAGGGCTCAGTCACAGAAGGCCTCAGATCCCTCAAGCACTGACTCTGGAACAAACATGGGAGACATTTCATCACCAAAAGACCAAGGTCCCACTCCATCGGCAGAGAGACTGGAGAGGAAACCCTGGGCCTTGGGTCTTGTGCGACTTGTTGAGCCCAAACGGTTCAGTAGCTTGTCAAAACTATGTAGTACTGTAGCCTGGGTCAGAAGAGCGGCAGAATCCTGGCTGAATAAACTAGACCAAGCCTCAGAGTCTGCAAAGTGGGAGGCGAGGATGTCTGAACTCTCTGCACAAGAAAGATCACTGGCTTTCCAAGACCTGGCCATTGCAGCTCAAGCCGGTGTAGACTTTCGAGACACAACTCTGAACCGCCTAGTTGTGGCTAGAGACCGCAACACCGGTCTCCTCCATTGCGGCGGGAGAGTCCAGTCTTGGAATGAAGACAGAGTAGCCGTACCTTTGATTCCCTTCAAATCATGGCTAGGGACGTTGCTGGCTCGAGAAGCTCATGAGACAAATCATGAAGGCGTTGCAGCCACATTGCTGCGCACAAGAAGAAAAGCCTGGGTGGTACAAGGGAGAAGGACT
Organism: Cololabis saira; assembly: GCF_033807715.1. Lineage (NCBI taxonomy): Eukaryota > Metazoa > Chordata > Actinopteri > Beloniformes > Belonidae > Cololabis > Cololabis saira. The sequence goes on along the minus strand of NC_084596.1, from coordinate 379,303 downwards.
GTCAAGAAGGTGGTTAATGAGTGCATCACTTGCAAAAAGCAAAGAGCCAAGCTGTGCCAGCAAGTAATGAGTGACCTCCCTCTAGAGCGTACCAGCAGAGCAAATCCTTTCGAATATACCACACTGGACCTTTTCGGCCCCTTCGAGGTGAGGGACGCCGTAAAGAAAAGAACCAAGAAAAAAGTCTGGGGAGTCGTGTATTGCTGCATGGCTTCCAGGGCTGTCCACGCTGATCTCGTTGACGACCTCTCTTCCGAGAGCTTCCTTCAGGCTTTCTCCCGATTCACTGCGCTGAGGGGGCACCCCAGGAAGTTATGGTCAGACAGAGGCACAAACTTTGTGGGTGCTAAGCCGGCACTAAAAGAACTACACAGGTACCTCGCCTGTCTACAGAGGGCATCGGTCAAGAATGTGGCAGGAAAAAACGGTACTGCATGGCAGTGGGACTTTCATCCAGCTGACTCGCCCCACAGGAATGGAGCAGCAGAGGCGGCTGTCAAACTGATCAAGAGAGCTCTTAACAGCCTTGGCGGAACAACAGGCTGCTACACCTGGGGGGAGTTCCAGACCCTCCTCTACTCAGCTGCCAACTTAACCAACGAGCGGCCCATCGATGCCAAGGCACAGGAGCAAGAGGACACAGTGGAGTACCTGACTCCCAACTCCCTTATCCTAGGACGCACCGGTCAAGGAGGAGACATGCACGGGATCGACGTGGAAACCCACCCCTGGCGCAGGTTGAGGGCTGTCCAAGCTGGTGTTGACAAGTTCTGGGCAAAGTGGAGCGAGCTAGCAGGCCCAAACTTGTTTATCCGGCACAAGTGGCATCGAACAGAGCGGAGCGTCAAGATTGGAGATCTGGTTTGGATCGCAGACCAGAACGCCCTGAGAGGACAATTCCGGCTCGGACGCATCGTCTCAACGTATCCGGACGCGAAAGGGGTTGTCCGGGACGCAGATGTGACAACCTGCCTAGGACTTCCTGCCCCCTATGTATCCAGAGCCCGGGAGACAGACTGTACTCTACCCACGACCATCGTCCTTCGGAGAGATGTACGACGGCTGGTGGTACTGATTCCTGTTGAAGACCAGAAAGAGGTAAACTAAGTCCTCACCACGGGTACCCAAAAGACTCTGTGAACTGTTTAGTTAGCGGGTAACCCTGGGAGGCGGCTGAGTGGTTCAAGGGAAAACCTACACTCAGTGGGAGGAAAGGTGGTGGAATCTACCTCCCTAGTTAAGTTGTGCTTGAGACTTTGAAAAAAAAAAAAAAAAAAAAAAAAAAAAAAAGATTCTTAGTTTAGCTTATACCTATGAAGGTTGGACTTTAAGTTGAAGTTCCGCAAGTATGGTTATGTGGCCTCTTTGGATCTTTGATCACTCGGCCAAGTGGGAGGTGTTAAGATTTTGGCCTTGAAGATTTAAAAAACTGATTAATTCATATTATATTCTTGATTAAAACCATTAACATTATAGTTTATTTAACGGGAGAACAAAAACAATATTCTAATCATGTGTTCAGAGGAGTGGTTTTGCTGCTTTTTGGCCGTGTGCAATGGATGCAGTGTGTGCGCGTGCGCAGTCTATGCTGAGCTGGTTATGAATGGAGTCCACGGTAGGCTATCATTGATGGACCGAACGTTGACATGACAGGAGCTCACAAGCCATCGGTATGTGTACTTGTTCTTACCTTTCCAAACTGCTGATTGCTCTCATAGCCTTGTAGCGTTTTGATCTGTATAATCCGTTTGAAAGGTGTTGTGATTGTTCCCGTTTGGTGTTGCATTGTTGCGCTGTCGGTGTTTGTAAACTTTCATTCATAACAGCGTTTGATTCTGCCTCCTTCCGGGGCTCGCGAGTAGCTCTGTGACGTCACCAACGCTAGGCATTGTGGGAAATGTAGTTTGGAATCGCCGCGCATGGAAACATGCAAGAAAGTTCAATTGTTTGACATGATTATTGCTATCATTGTTCAGCATGTAACATTTAAAATCAAATCGAATGATGATAATAATAATTATTACATATATATATATAAAATAAATAACTATGAAAATAAATAAATAATAACAATTGTAGTAAAAATAAATTGTTATGTTATGTTTGATTGGCATAGTATATAGTCTAAATTAAATAAAGTTTAAATGGATTTGCATTGATGAAATGTTACTAGGTTTCTAGGTTTCTGAATTAATGATTAATGGGTTTTCTAAAATAATACTGAGTTAAAATGTTTATCATTATTTAATTATTTAAAATGATTGAATGTTTGTTTGGGATAAAGAATATTTCTTTACATTAAGTAAATGCATAATAGGATACTTTATTGTGGGAAAGCCTTTATAATAGTTAAATACATTCTCATTTCTGATGATCTATTCTGATGAATTATTATATTCTTTATTATATTCTGATTATATTATTTGTTTCCTCAGGTTTATAACCTGTGCAATTTGTGGAAAATAAAAAACCAACAAATAGAAGCACGAGTTGTTGCCATTTGTGTGCTGCCTGCCGCCCATTCGGAGGGCAAACCTAAAACATCCGAACAGCGTGTGACTTAAGGCTGAATTATGCTTCTGCGTCAAAACGACGCCGTGTCTACGGCGTGTGGTTTTTGTACACGCAGAGGACACGCCGTCACATGCGCCGTCAGTGACGTGCACCTCCCGAAAATTGTAACTACGCGTCGAGGAGACGCCGACCACACGCAGACCGAGAGGGCTGTGATTGGTTCGTTTGAAAGCGAAGCATTTCCGGTTTCCGGTTTGAAGCAGTAGTGAACTTCCAGGGCTTTTTTCTTCGTTTATGTGTGATTTTTTTTGTTTTTGTTTTTTGCACAATAGTTGTCCTTATCTCTTTGATTTACTATGACCGGAAAAATTCGGATAAACCATTCAGAAAAAGATCGCTAACTAGTGGCCGCGGGGGGTACTGCACCGCGACCAAATGGAGAGACGGAGAACTCTGAACGATTCGTGACGGCGTCACGGGTGCGCCGTGTGCTCTGCGTGTGTGTGACGCAGAACCATACCCGCACCATAAGTGTGTGTGTGTGTGTGTGTGTGTGTGTGTGTGTGTGTGTGTGTGTGTGTGTGTGTGTGTGTGTGTGTGTGTGTGTGTGTGTGTGTAATAAACCAAACAAAGCTCTACCTGAAGTGTATCTATAGTGGGGGAGGGGGGGGAGCAACCCCGCCACCCGCGAGACCAGAGGCCGACACGGAAGAGCCCGGAACCCAGGCCACCAGCAACCCCACAGAGGGGAGAAGTAGGAGGGAGGCAACCCACCGCCTGCGAGGACCCCCCTCCCCGGCGGCGGCCGAGGGGGCCCGCGGGCGGGGCCCCCACGGCGCGGGAAGAAGCAGCCAGGGATCCCGCGGCGGCGGACCGCGACCCAGGCAATCCCCGGCCACCCGGTCCGGGCCGGACACGCGGCCAGGAGGCCCCCACCCTTCAGGCCAACGACCCCCACCCGGCAGGGGGCCAACCTGCCCGGAGAGACAGAGCCGCCCCGGCCGCCGACGCGGGCAGGCGCACCCGCCCCCCACGAAGTGGCCCTCCAAGACCAGAGGGGCGCCCAGACACACAATCACGCACCGTTTCCCCCTCCCCGGGGGGGTCCAGCACCGCCAGAAGGCACCCCAGGCTGCACGGCGAGCCCCGCCAGGCCCGGGAATCCCGACCCACCTATCCCAGGCCGGTGAGGGAGCGCGGGTGATGTGGGACCCCCTCCCGCCCCTGGTGTTGAGTGCATGTGATTAATGCCATAAAAACAGGGATATACTGCATACTAAATTATTATTATTATTATTATTATTATTATTCTTACAGTCCTGTATTTATGTTTATGTTCCAGGTCCCGTCTGTCCGTCCGTCTGTCCGTCCAACTCCTCGTCTTCTGTCCTCAACGTCCAACGGAGACGACGGGAACCTGATCTACACCGGGAACCTGGCAGGCAGCGTCCGAGGTCCGTAGGGGTTCCTGGTCCGTTAGGGGTCCGTTAGGTCCGTAGGGGTCCATTAGGGGTTCCTGGTCCCCAGGAGGGTTCCAGTCTGGGTTCCTGGTCCTAGGTTTTAACAGGGTTTCCTGTGGTGTTTCCAGGGGTTTTAACAGAGTTTTAACGGGGTTTTAACAGGGTTTCCCCCCTCGTCTCCAGGGGTGAAGCTGTTCTCTGGTTTTAACAGGGTTTTAACGGGGTTTCCCTTCCTGTTTCCAGGGGTTTTAACAGGGTTTTAACGGGGTTTCCCCCTCGTCTCCAGGGGTGAAGCTGTTCTCTGGTTTTAACGGGGTTTCCTGTGGTGTTTCCAGGGGTTTTAACGGGGTTTTAACGGGGTTTCATGTCCTGTTTTCAGGGGTTTTAACGGGGTTTCCCCCCTTTCTCCAGGGGTGAAGCTGTTCTCTGGTTTTAACGGGGTTTCCTGTGCTGTTTCCAGGGGTTTTAACAGGGTTTCCTGTGGTGTTTCCAGGGGTTTTAACGGGGTTTCCCACCTTGTCTCCAGGGGTTTTAACGGGGTTTCCTGTCCTGTTTCCAGTGCTGTTTCCAGGGGTTTCCTGTGCTGTTTCCAGGGGTTTTAACGGGTTTCTCCCCTTTCCCCCCCGTCTCCAGGGGTGAAGCTGTTCTCCTACTCCACCAGCGCCGCCAGCCTGGCCCTGCTGCCCCAGATCCTGCTGCAGACGGGTCTGGGGGTCCAGAGTCCGGCCCTGCAGGCCACCTTCATCACCGTCGTGGGCTTCTTCACCTTCCTGACGCCGGTGCTGCTGCACCTGGTGACGCGCGGCTACGTGCTGCGTCTGTACCACCACCCGGCCCGCGACACCTACACCGCCGTCACCTGCAGCGTGCTGCTGACGGAGCGCCGCCGCGTCTTCCACCAAGACCGGGTCCGGGTCCCGGCCGTCAGCCGCATGTTCACCAGCTTCTACGCCGGCGGGGCGGGCTACCTGGTGAACCCGGACCTGTTCCAGCTCCCCCAGGACTACAACCACCTGATGGGCTACGACAAGCCCTTCAGCTTCCCCCCCGAGGACCTGGAGCCCCCGGAGAGGAGCTGAGGGGCTCTGCTGGTCGCCACGGCAACCTGGAGCCCCCGGAGAGGAGCTGAGGGGCTCTGCTGGTCGCCACGGCAACCTGGAGCCCCCGGAGAGGAGCTGAGGGGCTCTGCTGGTCGCCACGGCAACCTGGGGCTCTGCTGGTCGCCATGGCAACCTGGGGCTCTGCTGGTCGCCACGGCAACCTGGAGGTGGTCGCCACGGCAACCCGGACCTGTTCCAGCTCCCCCAGGACTACAACCACCTGATGGGCTGCGACAAGCCCTTCAGCTTCCCCCCCGAGGACCTGGAGCCCCCGGAGAGGAGCTGAGGGGGCTCTGCTGGTCGCCACGGCAACCTGGGGGTGGTCGCCACGGCCACCTGGGGCCGCCGGAGCTGAGGGGTTCTGCTGGTCGCCATGGCAACCTGAAGGTGGCGCTGCCGTGAGGTGGTCGCCACGGCAACCTGAAGGTGGCGCTGCCGCGGAGGCCGAGGCGGTCGCCATGGCAACCTGGACTTCTTTCTGCACAGGCGGATGTTTGTCAGCTGTTTTTGTGTTAATAAAGACTTGATATCAACGTTTCCACCTGTTTTTCATCCAGACGTTGAGAAGCTTTTTTTTTTTTTTTTTTTTTTTACCTTGTCTGCACACATTAATGATTGATACCATGACGGTAGAAACCAAAGGGGTATATATGTGCATTATTACTATATGTAATATATATACATATATATACGCATACATATGCGTACACATACATAAATATACACATACAAAGGGGGGGGGGGGTGACGACATCCACTGCCAATCCAGGAAGCAGGAACACACGGAGACACACGTCAAGCACTGGAAATCTGCAACAAAAAACCACAAACAAAACACGAAACCGGCACGGAGCCAACCAAAACACGAACAGCAATCGTGTGTGTGCGGAGGCAGTGGGGGGGACCGGAGACAGGCCCGGAGAGAGAGAACCCCCCAACAGGGCGAAACCCGTGCAGGCCCGACAACGGAGGGCCCCAGACCCAGGCATCCCATTCATTCATCCATTCACCTATCCGATACCTATACTAATAATAAGATATACTATACATAAGACGTTGAGAAACTTAATATATAAGTGTCATGTTTGGAGCAGGAAGCTCCAGCGTTGCCACGGCAACCAGGATCTCGCTGGAATATGTTTGTGACGTCAAATCTTCCATTTCACTTTGAAAGTTTATAAACGGCTTCAAAAGTAGGAAGAGAACGAGATTTATTCATCGACGTAACAAAGCAATTAATGAAGCATTTACACTTAAATAGACTCCAACTGAAATGTACAAAAAAGTGGCGATTAATATTAATAATTTATAATAATTTATACGCGGGGGTGTGTATAATAATAATGATTATATTAATAATATATACACGGGGGTGTGTATAATATTAATAATATATACACGGGGGGCGTGTATAATATTAATAATAATAAAATATACACGGAGGGCGTGTATATTAATAATTGATAATAATATATACACGGGGGGCATGTATAATATGAATAATATATACACGGGGGCTTGTATAATATTAATAATAATAATATATACACGGGGGTGTGTATAATATCAATAATAATATATACATGGGGGCGTGTATAATATTAATAATAATAATAATATATACACGGGGGGCATGTATAATATCAATAATAATATTAATAATAATATATACATGGGGGGCGTGTATAATATCAATAATAATATTAATAATAATATATACACGAGGGCGTGTATAATATTAATAATATTAATAATAATATATACACACGGGGCGTGTATAATATTAATAATATATACACGGGGGGCGTGTATATAATATTAATAATAATAATAATAATAATAATAATAATAATAATAATAATAATAATAATAATATTTACACGGGGGGCGTGTATATTAATAATAATATTAATAATAATATATACACGGAGGGCGTGTATAATATTAATAATAATAATAATAATAATAATATATACACGGGGGGCATGTATATTAATAATAATATTAATAATAATATATACACGGAGGGCGTGTATAATATTAATAATACTATATACACGGGGGGCGTGTATAATATTAATAATAATAATAATAATATTAATAATATATACACGGGGGGTGTATAATATTAATAATAATAATAATAATATTAATAATATATACACGGGGGGTGTATAATATTAATAATAATAATATTAATAATAATATATACATGTGGGGCGTGTATGTTAATAATTGATAATATTAATAATAATATATACACGCGGGGCGTGTATGTTAATAATTTATAATATTAATAATAATATATACAGGGGGGGCGTGTACCTGTATTGCCCCCCGACAGTCACATCAGTATTCATCAGAAAAATGGTTACAAACTTTCACATCTGAACATAAATACAAACACGTGTTGATACTTTTACACATATGTTTATATACTTGTACACATATATGTTTATGTACTTTTACACATATGTTTATATACTTGTACACATATATGTTTATGTACTTTTACACATATGTTTTTATACTTGTACACATATACGTTTATAATAATAATAATTAATAATTAATTTTATTTAGCGGCGCCTTTCATGTCACCCAAGGTCACCTTACAGAATAAATACAAAACAATAAAATACAGGAAATACAATAGAAATACAATAGAAATTATAATACATACACACATACACAATACATACAATAGACAACCGAACAGAACAGATAGATAACAGAACAGTATGGTGGGAAGTAGTGTGTGGTGACCGGTCAAAGTGAATGGGCAAGTTTAACCCTCCGGGACACCTAGGCGCATTTTACGCGCTTTTCACTTTTCATTTTTGGATAATTTTGGCTGAGTTCATCCATATGGCATGAATTTTGGTGAGAACGTGTATTTTTATATGATCTTTATATTTCCAGCTCAGTTCCTACAGTAAGTCTAAAATACACTCTGTAAAATACAATTGTTACACTCTGACCCCTTAGCGCAAAAAACGCGCCATTGAAACCCATTCAAACTTCAATTTTTGATCTCGCTTCCATTAAAGCATAATAAATGCATTTTATTATATCTAGGTGTCAATCTGGTCTTTTGCCTTGGAATTGATCATATTTACTACTCTGAACCAGATTACCTCATTTTTACCATATTTGGCATATGGAGAAAAAACATGCTATTTCCACTGGATGGCACCGTCACAATTCACCCCTCCCCCTCCCTTAATGTGTGTGTGTGTGTGTGTATGTTTGCATGTACAGTTAGTATATGTGTGTGTGTGTATGTGTGTGTGTTTGTGTGTGTGTGCGTGTTTGTGTGTGTGGTGTGTGTGTGTGTGTGTGTGTGTGTGACCTTATGACATTATGAGCAAAGGCTTTCAAGTGCCACTGTTTTCATTCATTCACATGGTTTTTGTGCAGAAGTTCAAAGCCCGTCTAAGATTATTTTGTATAAATGCACACCACACACACTTACACAAGAGGTCCATAAACACAAATAAATCCAAACATGGGGCATTTTGAATCACATGAAAGGTGCAGCCATAGAGAGAATCATGCTTTTTGTTGAGTCGTTTACACAGCTGCGACTGCAGCCAAAGTTTATAAAAATGCAACCTGTGGAACTAGTCATTTCTTATTTGGCAAGATGGAGAGAGCCTATTGAGTGCACAACGCTTTGGACATAGCGATGGAGTCTGATTCTGATCGCGGGCAAGAGGAATCTGACACAGAGAACACAGATACTACAGACGAGGAACCGGTGTCTGAATCGTCTTCTGAGAGCTTGGATGTTCCTCTGACAGTGAGGAAGAAGAGACTTCCAGAAGTGGGGAAATTCAGTAGCAGTGAAATTTGCTTTCATCCTTTGGACCACCGTGGATCCGTCATGGCAACGGGGAAAAAGTTAGCGGAGGAGGCTGTTCATTGAGGAGCTGGGGAAGACTCTTGTAGCTCCACAAATGGCAAGGAGACGCCACCTCCCCGCACACCAGCTGCTGCGGCCTTGGTGTTGGTGCTGAATTCAAAGGAGACCCAGGTCCAAGCTCAAGTGCAAGCCCATCCCCAGACACCACCCAGAGGAGGAGGCAGTGTGTTTTGAGCACCAGCAACAAACTCCTACGTGTACTCCACCTGCAGAAAGTGCGACAGTCCCATCTGCAAGGAGCACTACCAAATTGTTTGCAGCTCCTGCCTCACCTGAACTGACTCACACACACTCACACTCACACACACACACACACACACGCGCACACACACACACACGCACACGCGCACACACACACACACACACATGCGCACGCGCACACGCACACGCACACGCACACACACACACAGTCTATTTCTCTCTGTCACAATTTTGTTGCTGTTATTGAATGTTATTGAATGTTATTTAGTCAGTTTTGATGTTCCTGGCTCACTGTTCCTGGTTCATTGTTCATTGTTTCACTTCTGGGTAAAAAAGTATGTGTTATAGCTACCTTTTGAAATGCATAAAAAATAATAATGCATGAAGATCAATGTTGCTGCTCTGTGTTCCCTGTGTTGTTCATCTAAAAACATGGCATCATGACAAAAACCTGGCATTTAAAGGGTTAAATCTTTAAAAAATAATGAATATTTGATATTAATACTTAGGTCAGATATTGGTGAAACAAATTAGCTCAATAAAAGTGGAATATAATATTAATGTATAATATGTTTTATAGCTACCTTATGAAAAGCGCATTTTTTGCGCTAAGGGGTCAAAGTGTGAGTATTTGACACTGCACAAAAAATAATAATGCATGAAAATCAATATTGCTACTCATCATTGACATATACCAGGCTGTAATAACCCAAAACAAAAAAATCTACTTTGCATGTAGTATATTGAAAATAATTCAATTTTTCTGTTTTTTTCATCTAAAAACATGGTGGCATCGTGACAAAAACCTGGCATTTAAAGGGTTAAATCTTTAAAAAATCATGAATATTTGATATCAATACTTAGGTCAGATATTGGTGAAAGAAATTAGCTCAATTAAAGTGGAATATAATATTAATGTATAATATGTTTTATAGCTACCTTATGAAAAGCGCGTTTTCTGCGCGAAGGGGTCAGAGTGTAACTATTTGACACTGCACAAAAAATAATAATGCATGAAAATCAATGTTGCTACTCATCATTGACATATCCCAGGCTGTAATAACCCAAAACAAAAAAATCTACTTTGCATGTAGTATATTGAAAATAATTCAATTTTTCTGTTTTTTTCATCTAAAAACATGGTGGCATCGTGACAAAAACCTGGCATTTAAAGGGTTAAATCTTTAAAAAATCATGAATATTTGATATCAATACTTAGGTCAGATATTGGTGAAAGAAATTAGCTCAATTAAAGTAGAATATAATATTAATGTATAATATGTTTTATAGCTACCTTATGAAAAGCGCGTTTTCTGCGCGAAGGGGTCAGAGTGTAACTATTTGATACTGCACAAAAAATAATAATGCATGAAAATCAATGTTGCTACTCATCATTGACATATCCCAGGCTGTAATAACCCAAAACAAAAAAATCTACTTTGCATGTAGTATATTGAAAATAATTCAATTTTTCAGTTTTTTTCATCTAAAAACATGGTGGCATCGTGACAAAAACCTGGCATTTAAAGGGTTAAATCTTTAAAAAATCATGAATATTTGATATCAATACTTAGGTCAGATATTGGTGAAAGAAATTAGCTCAATTAAAGTAGAATATAATATTAATGTATAATATGTTTTATAGCTACCTTATGAAAAGCGCGTTTTCTGCGCGAAGGGGTCAGAGTGTAACTATTTGACACTGCACAAAAAATAATAATGCATGAAAATCAATGTTGCTACTCATCATTGACATATCCCAGGCTGTAATAACCCAAAACAAAAAAATCTACTTTGCATGTAGTATATTGAAAATAATTCAATTTTTCTGTTTTTTTCATCTAAAAACATGGTGGCATCGTGACAAAAACCTGGCATTTAAAGGGTTAAATCTTTAAAATATCATTAATATTTGATATCAACACTTAGGTCAGATATTGGTGAAAGAAATTAGCTCAATTAAAGTGGAATATAATATTAATTTATAATATGTTTTATAGCTACCTTATGAAAAGCGCGTTTTCTGCGCGAAGGGGTCAGAGTGTAACAATTATTAAAGGTGTCCCGGACAGGTGAGTCTTGAGTTGCGTTTTGAAGGTGGTGATGGAGTCTATTTGTCTTATGTGTGGGGGGAGGGAGTTCCAGAGTCTGGGTGCCGTGCAACTGAAAGCTCGGGCACCCATGCTGCTGAGGTGTGAGGTGGGAGTGAAAAGAAGTCCAGCAGAGGTTGAGCGGAGGGTGCGGGAGGGGGTGTATGCTTTCAGTAAGTCACAGAGGTAGGTGGGGGCTAGGTTGTGAAGGGCTTTGTGGGTGAGGAGGAGGTTTTTGTAAATGATACGATATTGGACTGGGAGCCAGTGGAGTTGGATAAAGACGGGGGTGATGTGGTCAGATGACTTGGTGCGGGTGATGATCCGGGCGGCCGAGTTCTGAATGAGTTGTAGTTTGTCGGTGAGTTTGGTTGGGAGGCCAGTGAGGAGAGCATTACAGTAATCGATACGGGATGTGACGAATGAGTGGACCAGGATTTCGGTGCTGGATTGGGACAGTGCTGGACGGAGTCTGGAGATGTTGCGGAGGTGGAAGAATGCAGTCCGGGTGATGTTATGGATGTGAGGTGCAAATGAGAGTGTATTGTCCAGAATGACGCCGAGGCTCTTGACGTGGGGGGAAAAGGGTACCGGGAAGCCGTCAATGATGATGGGAGGGGCGGGAGCGGGTTGTGACTTGGTGAGGGTGGATTTGGAGCAGATGAGAAGAGCCTCAGTTTTATTGCCGTTGAGTTTGAGGAAGTTATTGCTCATCCAGGTATTGATGTCGTGTAGGCAGGTGGTGAGGGAAGCGGGAGGAATGGCAGCGGTGGGGTTGGAGGAGATATATATCTGAGTGTCATCGACGTAAGTGTGAAAATGGACCCCATGGTGACGGAGAATTGAACCTAGGGGTAGGAGGTAGATGGTGAAGAGAAGTGGACCCAGTACTGACCCCTGGGGGACACCCATTGTGACATCCGTGCACCCAGATTTATGGTTCTGTAGTTGGACAAACTGTTGACGGTCAGTGAGGTATGATGAAAGCCAGGAGAGTGCAACACCAGTGATCCCAATGCCAGCCAGGCGGTCCAGGAGTATTGGGTGAGAAATGGTGTCGAAAGCTGCGCTGAGGTCCAGGAGGATGAGGATGGTGAGTAGGCCGGAGTCAGCTGCACGGAGGAGGTCGTTAGTGATTTTAACCAGGGCTGTTTATGTACTTTTACACATATGTTTATATACTTGTACACATATACGTTTATGTACTTTTACACATATGTTTATATACTTGTACACATATACGTTTATGTACTTTAACACATACGTTTACAGCACTTCATATAAAAGTTCACAGATCCACCAACATGTTCCAAACGGAGTAGGATTGAAGTAAACACACATATATATATATATATATATATATATATATATATATATATATATATATATATATATATATATATATATATATATATATACATGGTAGAAATGGTGTAACAATATACTTTATTAACTATATAAGAGTAGATATGCTATATATACTGGTTCATATATTTACTTACAATTATATACATGGAAATTACTATAAATCTCTATATCCACATATCTACATTTAACTATAAATCAATATATATTAATAGAGATATAGATACAAATACACAAATTCTGTACGTATAATATAACTCAATATATCCATATACATACCTACATATAACATATCTATATCCATAATATACGTCTATATATCTACATATATTAATAAATGTTCTTATCTACAGGTTTATTCATCTGTATTTGGAATAGAAAGTTTCTTTTTTAAAGGGAGATGAAGCAGATTGCAGTAGGTGGATCGTCTGGACCGAGTCTGAGCAGCGTAAAAATAATAATAATAGTAATAATTATAATTATGATAATAATAATAGTAATAATAATAATTATGATAATAATAATAACAGTAATAATAATAATGATAATAATAATAATTATTATAATAATGATAATAATAATAGTAATAATGATAATAATACTAATAATAATGCACTGATGTAAATTGTAACCTGAAATCTCATTGTGAGGATCTCTGTGCCTTATATGATGGTATTGTGGGGTCTGTATATGAGGCCAGTAAAAAGTACTGTACCAACTCTGAGAGAAGACACACTATTAAGCCAGGGTGGAACAAACATGTGTCTCACCATCATGCAGAAGCCAAGCGTGCATGTAGGGCTTGGGTCCAGGCAGGCAGACCAAGAGAAGGATCTGTTCTTGATTACAAAAAAGCCACTACTGCTAGATATAAATATGCAGCTCGTTATGTCAATAGAAATGAACAATTGATGAGAGCAGATTCCATGGCTGAAAAGCTCCTTGGTAACGATGTCACTGGGTTCTGGAAAGGGGTGAAAGCTATTAACAGGGACAATACATCACTACCTTGTACCATAGAGTAGGCTTGCCACCCGTCCCTTAAAATACGGAATTGTTCCGTAATTGGGAATTAAAAGTTGCATTCCGTATTGAACCAATACGGACACATATTATGCTCTTATTTATTTATGTAATAATCTACAGGTGAAGGTCGGAAAATGTGAATATATTGCAAAACTTCATTCTTAATAAATTCATCTAAAGGTGAAACAAATATATTATTTCCCACTACATTCAAAGTGAGATATTTCAAGCCTTTATTTGTTATAATTTTGGTGATTATGGCTCACAGTTTATGAAAACCCCAAATGAAAAAATCTCTATATTATGAAATCAATAAACAATTCAATCATCAAAATAATAACAAATAAAGGTTTAACATATCTTGCTTTGCATGTAATGACACTATGTAATATATATTAGTTTCACCTTTTAAGTTGAATTATTGAAATAAATTAACTTTTACACCATATTCTAATGTTCCTGTAGGTTATTCTACATCTGGGCTGATGGACGTACACATCATAGGAGGATATTTCAGTTGCTAGTATGGTTGGATGTCTGTACAGTCATGCAAGTTAAATGCTATTAAAGCACTTTAAACTCTAAATCAAAGCATTTAGTTGTTTCATATAAAATAAATACATTTCTATGCAGTTTAGAAGTTTTGGGGATGTCCCTTTTTTTGGGGTCTGCGTTGCTGAAATCGGAGCGTCCCTTATTTCTATTTCTGAAAGGTGGCAACCCTACCATAGAGGGGGTTTCTGGTTGTGACAATATAGCTGAACTGTGGAGGCAGCACTATTCAGAGCTTTTTAATTGTGTTAAAAGTGACCCCTACATCTTAGGTAAGATTCCCAGTGGTGATAATGTGCAAATCACCGCCAAAGAAGTGCTACTAGCTATTGCACAGTTAACTGACAACAAGGCATGTGGCTCAGATAAAATTTCAGCAGAACATTTTAAATATGCGAGCCCAAGAGCAGCAATTCTTTTAGTCGTCTGTTTTACTGGTTTTATGACCCATGGAGTCCTACCAGACTCCATGTTATCTGTAACTCTGGTCCCTGTCATTAAGAATAAAGCTGGCAAGGTGGGCAGCATGGACAACTACCGACCAATTGCTTTAGCCAGTGTGCTGTCCAAAGTTTTAGAGAGTATTTTATTAAACAGAGTGTCTGCTTATGTTTCATTTCATTTAATTTATTCTTTATTTCATTCAAAAAACAAAACAATTCAATACAAACACAAATACAAATGTTCCTAACTTATGAATGAAAAGGGAGCAGAAAGAAGAAGAATCTTATCTGATCTGCCCCTTTCACAAATAACATCATTTAATAATAATTAAAAAAAAAAAAAAAAACTAAGTGAATAAAAACAACTAAAATAAAATTAAAATAACATTAAATGAAATTACCACCGCCTACGGGTATGTCAATCAAACTCAACATTTTTCGTTATATTTCCTTAACATACAGGTTTTAATTGTTCTTTTAAATGTAATGTTTGATTTGGATTCTTTGTTTTCTTTGTTCAGATTGTTCCATAAATTGATTCCTTTCACAGAAACACAACGTTCCATCAATTTTGTCCTGCATCTTGGTTTTATAAAAATCTCTGTTCCTTTTAAGTTATACTTGCTGTATCACCTGTACAGTTGCAGCTCAGTTCTGTCTCCATCTCGTCACCGTTGTGTATGTACACACTTCTGATAACCAGTTTGGATTTAAGGCTAAACATGGTACTGATCTTTGTATTTATGCTTTAAAAGAGATTGCTGATAGATATAGAAGACATCATTCTTCTGTTTTAATTGGGTTTATAGACGCATCCAAGGCATTTGATCGCATAAACCATCATAAACTGTTTTTAAAATTGAGTCAGAGGGGTGTGCCTGACAGTATCCTTAGGATTCTGTTTTTTTGGTATGCCAATCAGTGCATGCAAATAAAATGGGGGGATGTAGTCTCTGCTCCATTTGGGGTGAGTAATGGAGTCCGTCAGGGCGGCCTATTTAATGTGTATATGGACGCTCTATCAGACCAGTTGAAAAGCTGTAAAACAGGTTGTGTGATAGGAAATACTATTATTAATCATCTTATGTATGCGGATGATCTGGCAATCATTTCGCCTTCTAGTGCTGGGTTTCAGGAGCTGCTCAACATGTTCTGAATATGGGGTGGAATTCAATGTTAGCTATAATGCTAAAAAGAGCTCGGTTATGATTTGTAGAACTAATGGTGATAAGGAACTGGTATTCCCATCATTTTATTTGTCAGGGAATGTGTTACCTTTTTGTCACACTGCCAAGTATTTGGGCCACATCATCACTGAGGATTTTTCGGATGATGAGGATATGTATAGGCAACGGCGTGTTTTATATACACAAGCAAATGTGCTGAAAAGTAAATTTTCCTGGTGTTCTGATGAAGTTAAAATGAATCTCTTCAGAGCATACTGTACCCCACTCTACACTGCCCCCTTGTGGGTTAAGTTTAAAAAGGCAAGCATCCGCAAATTGCAGGTTGCCTATAATGATAACGATATAATGATTGCCTACGTATTTTGATGGGAAAACCCAGGTGGTGTAGTGCGAGTGAGTTATTCTGCCAAATGCGTATAAACACTTTTCACGCTCTGTTGAGAAAACTAATGTATAGGTTCATTTGTCGACTGAATGACACACAAAACTCTGTTTTAATGCT
Organism: Cololabis saira; assembly: GCF_033807715.1. Classification (NCBI taxonomy): domain Eukaryota; kingdom Metazoa; phylum Chordata; class Actinopteri; order Beloniformes; family Belonidae; genus Cololabis; species Cololabis saira. The sequence continues at coordinate 362,938 of NC_084596.1, read as the reverse complement.
GTTGACCAATCCTGGACTGAGTTCTGTGAGATATCAATCAGCAATGTGGAAACACTGGCATGACTGTCTTTTTTTAAATTTGTATGTGTGTTTGTCTTTTTTAAATGGACCCTGAGTCTATTAAAAAAGTCAAAAAAAAAAAAAAAATGTGTCGTTTAAAAAATATGTTAATCAGGTTTGTAAAATAGCGTTTTTCCATCTCCGTAATATTGTAAAGATTAGGGAAATCCTCTCGCAGAGTGATGCAGAAAAACTAGTTCATGCGTTTGTATCTTCTAGACTGGATTACTGTAATGTGTTGTTAGCAGGATGTCAAATTCAGAATCCAATTTAAAATTGTATTACTTGCATATAAAGCCCAAAACGGCTTAGCTCCGCATTATTTGCAAGACCTGATAGTGCCTTATGTTCCTGGCACAGCTCTCCGTTCTCAGAGTGCAGGTTTACTCGTAGTTCCTAGAGTATCTAAATGTAGATTTGGAGGGCGGGCGTTCTGCTATCAGGCACCATTACTATGGAACCAACTTCCAATCTGGGTTAAGGAGGCTGACACCACCTCCACCTTTAAAACTAAACTTAAAACCTTTCTGTTTAGTAAAGCCTATAGTTAGTGTTTAGTAAACCTCTAGCTGGTGTTGGTAAATCTCTAGGTAGTGTAAACTCTAGTGTGTTAGAGTCGCTCCTGTAGTTTCTTGTGCTGGCCCCCCTTTCTCTCCTCTTTTTTCTCTTTTGTGCATGGTGCAGCATCCTCTACCGGTGGCGAAGAGCATCTCTGAATGCACAACACCGGAACCTGCAGCGTGGGAGTGAGGGGGGCAGGGTTAGGGTTATGTTCATGTTCTGGATCTCTGGAAAGCGTCTAGAGACAACTTTTGTTGTATTAGACGCTATATAAATAAAATGTAATTGAATTGAATTGTATTTATTGCTAACTCGGCATGACTTCCGTCGGGGATGTGTGAGTGTGCGAGAGTGTGTTTGTATTATTCACTTAATAATGGTAGGGTCAATTCTATCCCTACAACATTTGGGAAGACAATCTAAATTACCTTTATATCTGAACTCATTATATAATACAAATAAGATTGCTTAAAAGTTGGTGGGGACAATTTGATCCCCCTGAAAAGTTGGTAGTGTTATGTCCCTACCGTCCCTAATCCCAGATCCTGGTCCTGGTCCTGGTCCTGGTCCTGGACTGGGGTCTGGTCCTGGTCCTGGTCCTGGTCCTGGTCCAGGTCCTGGTCCTGGTCCTGGTCCTGGTCCTGGTCCTGGTCCTGGTCCTGGTCCAGGTCCTGGTCCTGGTCCTGGTCCTGGTCCTGGTCCTGGTCCTGGTCCTGGTCCTGGTCCAGGTCCTGGCCCTGGTCCTGGTCCTGGTCCTGGTCCTGGTCCTGGACTGCCCCCCCCCCCCCCCCCCCCCCCCCCCCAGACTGGAGTCATGATCATCTCCTTCTACCAAATGTTGGTGGAATTAAAATCTTCCTGGAGCTCAGAGGAGCTGAATGGAGCTGTCAGTCATGGGGGCTGAAGAATGGATGGGGGGGGGGCTGGTCCTCCGGGGAGGGGGTGGAGGTGTGGGGGGACGGGGGGGGGGTGGCTGGTCCTCCGGATGGGGGACAGTCCTGCCAGGGGGGGGGCAGACACCAGAGACAAACGGTGCAGGAGAAGAAAGGACTTCCTGTCACCTCTGAGCCGGTGATGTTCGGTGTCAGCGTGTCAGACCTGCAGGTCTGGATCTGGACCTGCAGGTCCAGATCCAGACCTGCAGGTCCACTAGGGTCCAGATCCAGACCTGCAGGTCCAGATCCAGACCTGCAGGTCCAGATCCAGACCTGCAGGTCCAGATCCAGACCTGCAGGTCCAGATCCAGACCTGCAGGTCCACTAGGGTCCAGATCCAGACCTGCAGCCAGGGTTAGGGTTGACACTCGTCTGGATGCTGCTGTCAGGACAGACAAACGCCGGAGAAGAAAGAAAGGACTTCCTGTCACCTCTGAGCCGGTGATGTTCGGTGTCAGCGTGTCAGCGGCTTTTGTCATCCTCTCATTCTCAATGCATGACTTCCCCGCGGTCGCTGAGAGATCATCCTGCAGCTCCAACAAAGTTCAATGTCCCTGGAAGCCTTGAGAGTGTCATTGTTGCCCCAGGCAGGTTTAACTTTTGTGTCCCGGGGGAAACTCGGGGCCCCAGGAAGTCCCACTGTGACGGGGCCAGAGTTCAGGGACTTAAAACCTGCAAATCTCCCGGCTGACGGGCTGGAAGCCGTGACATCGTCCTCTGTGATTCAGAGCAGGTCAAACGCTGCTGAAAGGCTGGGATCTGGGGGGGGACGGGACCTGGAGGGGGACGGGACCTGGAGGGGGACGGGATCTGGAGGGGGACGGGATCAAGGTTCCAGGAACACAAAGGCCCAGGTGGAGGAGGAGTCAGAACTGTCCAGAAACTCCGGCTCCAGCTCACTGTTACTCCTGATCAGGCCAGCTGACAGTCCTGCCGGGGCCCCGGACAAAATAATCTAAGATGGGCCCCCCTGCGCCCGGATCTCTCCTTCTGTCTCTTCCTCTCCTCTCCCTCTCCCTCTGCTCTCCCTCTCCTCTTCCTCTGCTCTTCAGGTTTTTATACAAGCTAATGGACGTTAACATTAGAGCTAGCCAGTTAGGTTAAGTTACAAGGTTGGTAAACGTTGTAACTGTTTCTTATCCTGCTCTACGCTGACTTTATTAATTCCAGCTTCACCGTCACCACCTTTTTAAAATATTTGTGTAGAGAATCTCTGAGGCCTCTATTTTCTTCTTCTCTTCTTCTCTTTTCTCTTCTTTTCTGAGCCCCGGACTTGTGCTGACCGGACATTTTGACCATTCTAATGGTTGAATTAAATGATAACATCAAATTTTGATCAGCGGCCAAACCATTTTTGTGTTTGGTGTTCTTGACCACAAGGAAAATTAGGATGAAAACTAATAACAAGCTTTTATGTAACTCAAATACTACATATTTGTTCCACAAATAGGCATATTTTGAAACATTTTGAAAAAATGATTCCATAATTTAATGAGAATAAAAAAAATAAAAAAATAAAATAAATAAAAATAAAAATAATGAGGGCCCAGTTCTGGGCCCCCCTCCTACCCTGGGCCCGGGACAACAGACCCGTTTGGTCCCCCTATCGGCGGGCGTGCTCCTGATTCTCACCACTTTACTCCGGGATGTTCATCAGAACATTCCGGTTCTGCGGTCCAGCTGCTGCCAGAGTTCTGAGTCCTGATGTTTCAGCTCCTAGAGCTCATGCAGCAAAGTTCACAATCACAATCAGTTTTATTCTCCAAGTTTGAACATTTGCCCAACAAGGAATTTGACTCTGGTTATTTCACTCACAGTACCCAGATTCAAAAATAGGAAACAGTAAATAAACAAATGTGGCACTTATTAACATATATACAATTAAAAAAGTGAAAGGTGCAGCATTATGAGGTAGACATGGTAATGATGGCTCTAAATAACATATATACAATGTTTAAAAAGTGAAAGGTGCAGCATTATGAGGCAGACATGATTATTGTTACAGCATGTGATAGTGTTATTATTAATAGGGCCCGAGCACTTACAATGCTAGGGCCCTATTGTATCTGTAGGAATTATTCTTATTATTATTGATGTTCTGACGAAAGGAGGGTCTTTTTTCCCCCTAAACGTGCCCCAAAAGTCACCAAATTTTGCACCAAGCCAGGCCTGGTGATAAATTTTATATTTAATGGTTTGCATTAAAGCAGCACAATGTAACTTTCAGCTTTTGTTGAGTTTGGCGGCTCCTTTGGACAAAAGCGGTAGTGCTTTACCAGAAAGAACTACATTTCCCATGAGCACCAGCGCGTACTGCTGGAAAACTCCCGTCCCCGTCGCTGCATTTGATAATGCGCTCTGGTTTGGTTTTACGGCACATTTTTCCTGTCACGACTTTTAGAGGGACTTCGTCATAAATTAGTAGTCCAACATACTTACTGACAAAATAAAAAAAAATACTTTATAACCTGTGAATAACTGAATGTTTTGCAGATCAGCCCTGCACAATTTTACAGTTATCAGGAAAAATAGTAGAAATGTTCTATACATTTTCTTTGCATTGCATCCTTTCCTCTAGTGCTGTAATCCTATTCAATTGTATTATTATTTTATAAAGCTTCCTCATTGCCAATTACACAATTTTATGATCACTATTATTATTATGTGTCTGTTGTTGATATTGTCAGTAATTTTAGAATTACCAAAACCCAAGACGAATGTGAAAACATTCTAATTTTGATTGTTATTGAACATAGAACTCTACATTTACATTTGTATCATAACAATTCTGTGTCTTGTTTTATCCCCATGAATCCCCATCGGTCGGACTTCCCTCCTCGTCTTACAGCTCACGCCAGCAAGTGAACGCCGGTGTCGTTCCAAAAAGTGATTGCCTGCCAGAATCTGATTTCTCCCCTGAAAATGGGTCTTTTTACCTGCTAAAAATTGATTGAAGGCCAAATACAGTTAATGAAAAGTTGTTTCTGCCTAAATATGACTTAATCTCATTCTTGAGCTTCATAATCTGAAAATCTGACGTTTAAACGCTACTGCTCAACGGGCTGCTGTGCGCGCTCCCGCGGCCGCAAATCAGATTCTGGCAGGAATCACTTTTTGGCACAACACCGGGCCATTGTGTATTGCTGTCCGGGGATTTAGCTTGTTACTGTCCCTCTTTCTTTTTTTCACCTCCTCAGATAAAACTTTTTTTTTCTTCGGATTTTTCGCTGCTTCGGCCCAAGGACGGATTATCATGACCACGGGCCCTGGACACAAACTCGCTATGGGCCCCTACCTACAATAATATCCTACGTGCACGGTGCATGCCCTCCCCAATCACTCAGTTTGGTCACACAATGGCGCAGAGAATCCACAATCACACCGTGTGATTGTGGATGGCGGAGTGGCGGAGCGCGGGTCTCAGTACCGAGGGGGCGGAGCATTCTCCATGGGCCCTTATGATAGTCATTTTAACGTTCAACAACACCTCATCCTACCCACCAAACAACATTTATTCTCACTTTTATTGAGCTAAGCAAGCCTATAGGCCTACGCTGCAGAAAGCAGAGTAAGGTCACAAACTTGTTCAGAAGCACACACACACACACACACACACACACACACGCACACACACACACACACACACACACACACACACACACACACACACACACACACACACACACACACACACACACACCGGCCTGACAGCTGTCAATCACGTTGCGCTGAAAACTCAGATAGTCACGGACTGACTCAGTTCCATCTTTGATACAGTTTAAATACAAAAAAAAAACATTACACAATATATTTAGATAGATATAGACACAGCGGTCTGTAACATAATTTCTGACCTCTATAACAGAGAATAGACTCGGTGGTATAGTTGACAACATCACAAAGCTCATTCAAATAGGCAGCTGGTCAAAGCTACCACAACATTATGGTAAAGAAATTATTTATGAAGGTTCCACTGACTCACCAATGGTAGTTGACTCTTCCATAAAACTTTGTACATGCTTAGTCCTCTTTTAAAGTTTAGCGCTCATCTCCTTCATGGCCGCAAATTTGTCGAGTCGGCAAATTGGCTCCAACTGTTAAGGCTGATTTATGGTCCGCGTTACACCAACGCAGCGCCTACGGCGTAGGATACGCGGCGATGCGCGGAGGCTCTGCGTCGATTTAATGCGGAACCATAAATCAGGCTTTCCAGCCAATCAGCGTTGGCTCACGGCCCTAATGCGTTCAGGACAGTTGTAAAGTAAGAATTAGTCTACACTGACTGCACAATGCACATTTTATCGTAATTACAGCCTACAATTTACGATTATATATGAACGTATCACACAAAACGGGGCCCTATCATTCGGCCCTATGAGCTTGTAAATTTATTTTAATTTACACATAAAAAAAAAACCAAAATGTTTGAAAGCCGAGGGCCCCCATTGGCTCCAGGGCCCTGGGCACACGCCCACTTTGCCCATGTGGTAATCCGTCTATGCTTCGGCCATGTTACCAGCTCCTAGTGAACTCTGCGCTCCACACCCCGCCCAGCTTTGGTGTCCACTACGAATCGGGAAGGAGGGGGCAGTGACGTATGCCGTAAAGCAGTCAAAGTCGTAAAAATGTGTAGTTTTTTAGTGTGACAGGGTTCCTACCATGCTCCTCAAAGTTACATAGTGCCAGTGAAGGCGATACAGACCCCCTCAGACCATGACAGAGGTTCATTAAACCTGTTGGAAGTTGATGTACCATCACAATGATGATGATGAAATATTAGATTAAGGTGGAAAAGTTACACAGTGCTGCTTTAATGGGCGTGGCCTAAAGGCTCAACAGCGCCCCCTAGAAAACTTTTCTCTGCCATAACTTTTGAACGGGTTGTGATAAAGACATGTGGGTGGTGTCATCGGACTCGGTATTGAGTCCTTGACCTTCATTGGCCTGAATTAGCCCCGCCCCTTCTTCTGATTGGTCAATATTTGATAGTCCCTATTTTCTGGCATAACTTTTGAATGGTTTGACATAAAGACTTGTGGGTGGTGTCATCGGACATTGTTTTGAGTCCTTGACCATAATTGGTGCAAATTAGCCCCGCCCCTTCTTCTGATTGGTCGATATTTTTTCATAGTTCCTATTTTCTGCTATAACTTTTGAATGGTTTGACATAGGAAGTCGTGGGTGGTGTCATTTCTGATGCTAATGGGGGGACGGTGGCCATGAGTGCGAGGGCCCGTTCATCGCTGCTTGCAGCTTCAATTATTATTATTATTATTATTATTATTATTATTATTATTATTATTATTATTATTATTCCGAGAAATGAATTGCCTTTTTGGAGGCCTTAAAATGCTCGAAAACTCACCAAATTTTGCACACGCTTCCAGAGTCGAGGAAGATTACGTATTTTATGGGCGACAGGCATGGGTCGTCAAGAATAGGCTCCATAGCGCCACCTATTTTATGTTTTTTGACAAGCCCCACAATATGGTTTGGCTTACAGCAATAACCTTTATGTGTCTATTGTATCAGACAAAGCTCTACGAAAAAGTGTCTTGGACCCATGCTCTAAGTTACACAGGAAGTCCAGCATTTTGAACAGAAAATGTCATTTTTCATGAATTCTGATCATTTCTAGGCCTCGTATTTTAACAAACTTATAAGAAACTGCCAGGTCATGTTCCTTCCTCTCCACTAGGAGGAGACACCCAGTGGTGGCTCAGTATCTGTTTTGGTACCTCCCACCTTTATAAATAGAGGTCTGATGATCACTTCCTCCTCTTTGTCTCCAAACATTCACACCTTGATTGAGTGTTTGAGGGGTTTTCAGGTATTTGCCATGAGTCTTTTGGTTTTACCTCCAATGTAAGTAGTTTCTTTATATTCTTTAGTTAAAGTGTCTCTGACTTCAAAAATGGATAGATTTGATCCAATTAGTTTGTCATTGAGAATCATGTTTTGGTTATTGGAGAGATTTGTGGTAATTTTTCAACATGCTTTAAGAGTGAATTGATTTTATTTGTCAAGGTAATTGAATTGGTTCTTTCTTTATTTTAGAACCATGGCAATCATCCTGAAACTTCACTAAACCAACATTCACCTTGTGAATTTCAAATAAACTCGACAATTGATTGACTGCAATCCTGTTTCCTGGTGGTTGTGTGACTCCAGTCAGAACATTCATTCACTACAAAACTCCTTCTAGAGATTTTATTGGATTGGCTCACAACTTGGTTTGTACAATCTATACACATGGCCGACGCTAAATTGCGAAGCTTTGAAGTTTTTACCTGAGGGCGTGACCGTAGTGATCCGGCGAAGTTTGAGGTCATTTTTAAGGCTCGCCATGAAACATCAATTGACTGTAACCCAGCCAATTTTTTATTAATTTAATTTTATTGATTTAATTTGCCTGAAGATGATTATTTTGTACTTTTTTCTGTTTGAATGGTTGTGTTAAAAAATAAATCAGACGTTACTCAACAGTCACTCAGTACTTGAGTAGTTTTTTCACCAAGTACTTTTACTTTTACTTGAGTTTACTTTTACTCAAGTAATTATTTGGATGATACTTTTTACTTCTACTTGAGTCATATTATTCTGAAGTAACAGTACTTTTACTTGAGTACAATTTTTGGCTCCTCTACCAGCTCTGGCTATGATGCATCTGAACTCTGAACTGAAAAACAGATCTACGTCATAATCTGGTTAATATGAGCATGTGCTCATATTAACCAGATTATTATTATATTATATTATTATTATGCTCGTATTGGGTTAGGGTTAGTTAATATTGCAATCGTCCAGAACGGCCCAAAGGACAATGTTGCATTTTACATGTTGGTTTTTATTTTGGTTTTTACAGCAACATGAACCACTGCAGTCCGACCAGCTACTGCTGACCGAGTTCTGGTCGGGGTCTGACCCGGACCCGGGTGGGCTGACCCGTCACCAGGAAGCAGGTGTGGATGCTTCCATCCAGGGTTCTGGTGGTTCTGGTTCCATCCAGAGTTCTGGTGGTTCTGGTTCCATCCAGGGTTCTGGTGGTTCTGGTTCCATCCAGGGTTCTGGTGGTTCTGGTTCCATCCAGAGTTCTGGTGGTTCTGGTTCCATCCAGGGTTCTGGTGGTTCTGGTTCCATCCAGGGTTCTTGTGGTTCTGGTTCCATCCAGGGTTCTGGTGGTTCTGGTTCCATCCAGAGTTCTGGTGGTTCTGGTTCCATCCAGGGTTCTGGTGGTTCTGGTTCCATCCAGGGTTCTTGTGGTTCTGGTTCCATCCAGGGTTCTGGTGGTTCTGGTTCCATCCAGGGTTCTGGTGGTTCTGCCGGAGTCCCTTGCTGCACTTGGCAGGAGGTTCTGATCCCTGATTTTAATTCACCTACTCGCCATCAGGTTTGCCCACTATGGTATTCTTACTATTGTGCTATGGTATTCTTTAATAAGGCTTTAATGCCTTAAATAATATAACTACTTCCATAATGCTTGTACAATATCAGGTGGTCTCAGGTTTGAATCCCAGATTAACTCAACTCATCCCAATCTCCGTTGGTCCCCTGCACACCCACAGAACTAGACACAAACGGCTTATTACAGGAAAACAAGGTAAACTTGTGGAACCAGTATGAGTGTTGTGTGTCGGGGAAACAGATCTGGAATGAGCTGAATGATAAAAGCCTTAAAAAGTGACAGTCCCATCTCCATATTCAAACGGCAGTTAAAGAATCAATTGTTAAGCTCATATATATAAACGTACACTCCGGGATCACAAAATGTTTCATGTTAAGTGTTTGTAATGCGATATGTTGTATGTAAGTGGCAGTCTAGTGTAATGTGCATGTTTTATGTGTATTAAGTGTATAAGTGTATGTGTGTTTTTCCTGTCTAATGTGTTAATGTTCATTGGCTCCATAAGCTTTTGATTCTCCAGGAGAACAATTCACATGTGTGAGTGTGAATAAATCAAATCAAATCAATCCCAGATGTATTTACCTCCAGCAGCCACCAGGAGGCGCCAGACTTCACCTGGAGCCTGGAGAACCTGCTGATGCAGCTACAGGATCAGCAGTTCACCTGGACAGGTGTTGGACCATCACCTGCATACCCCCCCCCCTACTGGACCTGATCCTGACCCCCCCCCCCCCCCCCCCCCCCCCCCCCTACTGGACCAGGACCCGATCCAGACCCCCTCCCCCCGATCCTGAATGTTAGGCGTTTTACACACTGGATGACTCTGACTTATAAGGCTCTTCTTGGCTTGGGTTCCTGTTTATTTCTCCAGAGAACTAAAAGCAGTTCTGCTTTAAGGTCGAATGACACTTTGCACCTGGCTGTTCCTCGTGTTCGAACTAACTCGGGAAAATAAGCTTTTAGTTTCTCTGCACCGTCTGCGTGGAATACCTTACAAAATGAACTGAAAATGCCTGAACTTGTTTCTTTTGAAGCCTTTCGCTCACTTCTGAAAAAAACGACAACGGTCGGGAATCCTTTCGGCAGTGCCTGTGTTTTTAAACTACATGTGCCCGTGTTCTTAAATTTTAAATTATCTCTGAAGTTGTTTTTTACATATTGAAGTCACCACTATTGCACTTTATTCGCTAACAGTTTGCACTCTCATTTTAATGTTTATTACGTGATTGCTGTTATTTGTGTGTGGACGTGTGCTGCTGCCTTCCTTGGCCAGGTCACCCTTGGAAAAGAGGTCTGGACCTCAATGGGTTTATCTGGATAAATAAAGGTGAAAAAAAAAAATCCATTTGATTCTCTCAGCATCGCTTACCCCACATCAAATCCAAATTCTTACACTTATCAAATAATTTTTAACGCAGCTCATGATACAGAGGACAATAAAATAAATGGAACTCATTTTCAGTGTCATTAATGTCAGTAAGGACAAATCCTCTCTTTTTCTGGGACCCCTCGATAAAGTCCTGTCTCAAGGTGCAGAGGAAAGATTCCACAACGGATTTGGGCACATATTGATCGTTGTCTTTTAGATAACGAGGCACAAACATACTTTTCACAGCTATAACAACTTTTTATCATACTAAATATTCTTAATTTTGGTTTATACAATATGTCCTGTGACCATTTGATCTGATACACATTAAACAAGCTTCCTTAGCCAAAGAGACATTCACAACGCTCCCATTCTGAAATGCATGCAATGCACCAATCCTCATAAATATATCCTCTACTTCACTTGCACCTTTTATTGTGACATCCCATTTTAATATTTTCTTGGCAATTCTATTCTCTGGCATCTTCACTATTCTCTTCCATAAAGCTAACGTAGCACCTTTCCAACGTAGCTCACATGGCTCCCATCCCATATCTCCCGTTATAGCTAGTATGGGTGCGAATTTATGAACCCCTAAAAAATATGGGATTGCCCTATTCAATTAAATTTTTTTATTTATATAGCGTCTAATACAACAGATGTTGTCTCTAGACGCTTTCCAGAGATCCAGAACATGAACATAAACATAAACATAAACCCCCGAGCAATTATTATATAAACAATGGCAGGTAAAAACTCCCACAGTGGGAGAAAAGCCTTAAGCCAAACAGTGGCAAGAAAAACTCCCCTTTAGGAGGAAGAAACCTTGAGCAGGACCAGGCTCATAAGGGGGGACCCTCCTGCCGAAGGCCAGACTGGGGGAGTCAGGGACGTCGACAGCACACAGCAGGCAGGTGGAATCAGCAGCGGGATGACCAGAGGTGGGGGGGGGGGCGTCAGCAGCACACAACAGTCATGTGGAAGCAGCAGCGGGATGACCAGAGGGGGGGGGGGGGGGGCGTCAGCAGCACACAACAGTCATGTGGAAGCAGCAGCGGGATGACCAGAGGGGGGGGGGGGGGGGGGGGGGCGTCAGCAGCACACAACAGTCATGTGGAAGCAGCAGCGGGATGACCAGAGGGGGGGGGGGGGGGGGGGGGGCTGGGAACACAGGCCAGAACGCAGCTCCCGAGGCTCCGGCCTGCAAACATACACAAAAGAGAAAAAAGGGGGGCCGGCACAAGAAACTACAGGAACGATGGACAAAAATGATAGCTATGAGATATTTGTAATAAATAAAAATGGTAATGGAGAAGAGAGGAAGGGAAAAGGAGAGGAGAAGAAGGGTGAGAGGCACCGCCCAGCGGATCATGTCGGTGCCCCCCTGCAGCATAGGCCTATAGCAGCATATCTACCGCGAAGCTATATTTGAGACTAACTATTATAGTGTTGTTCTATAGCTGCAACTATGACTACTGACTCTAACACACTAGAGTTTACACTACCTAGAGATTTACCAACACCAGCTAGAGGTTTACTAAACACTAACTATAGGCTTTACTAAACAGAAAGGTTTTAAGTTTAGTTTTAAAGGTGGAGGTGGTGTCAGCCTCCTTAACCCAGATTGGAAGTTGGTTCCAAAGTAATGGTGCCTGATAGCAGAACTATTCTGTTCCCTTTGTCCTTTCATGTTTTCCTTTAAGCCCCAAACTCCTGCCATATAGTCAATAACAGGACAGACGCACGTCTGAAATAATTTGGAATAGGAAGCATATCCCAAATCGCCCAGCTTTTTGGTCTTTCCTATTACACTACCAAGTGCCAAACTTGCAGATTCAGCTAACAGAAATGTACCATATTCAAAATGTAATTCAATGTAATTCAAGATGTTTATCCAAATTAAAACGTAGGTATTTGTAGTTTCCTACGTACTCACATTTTTGTTCCACAAAATAAAACCGTATGTCACTCCTTTTAGTCCCAATCTGTCTAAAATGCATAATCTGAGTTTTGCAATGATTAACTGTCAGTCTCCACTTTGTGTGTGTGTGTGTGTGTGTGTGTGTGTGTGTGTGTGTGTGTGTGTGTGTGTGTGTGTGTGTGTGTGTGTGTGTGTGTGTGTGTGTGTGTGTGTGCGTGTGTGCGTGTGTGTGTGTGTGTGTGTGTGCGCGCGCGGGGTCACGTGATCCCAGCTGTACTGGTGGGAGGCACGTGCAGTGTGACGTCACTCAGAGTCCTGCAGCCAATCACAAACAATTTCCAAAATGCTGCTGAAATGATGCAGGTTTGGGGTGGGGGGGGGGGGGGGGGCACCACTAGGAACGGATCCCCCTAAACCCGGGGATGCTCCGATGCCCCCCTCCCTCCCCGATGCCCCCCCTCCCCTCACCGCCCACACCCCCTACTCCCCACCAGGACCCGGTCCCCGCTTTAGAGGGGCCAGCAGGACCATGGAGGAGAACGTCCCCCCGGAGTCCAGCCGCCCCCCCCGGACCCCCCGGACCCCCCGGACCACCAACTTCTGCATCGACAACATCTCCGGCCGGACTTTGGACGGAACCCTCGGGACCGGGACGGGGGCTCCGCGGGGGGCCGCGCCGTCCGGACCGTGACCGGCGGAGGCCGACCGGCCCGGCGGGAGCGGCCCGGCTTGGCCCGGCCCGGCCCCGGGGCCCCGGCGGGCCCGCAGGCCGAGCCTCCGCCCCGCTCTGGCCCGCCTGGGTCTACTGCACCGCTACTCGGACCGGCCGTCCTCAGGTTGGTCCCCCCGGAATGATGGAGAACTGGACAAATGCAAGTTCGGCTTTAAACTCGGCAAAAGAAAAAGTTTTTACTCTTTATTGATTTAATGATACAATAAAGGCGGGTAGATTAGATTTAGTTCCGACTCGTTTTATACAAACAAAGTTGTATTAAACGGAAAAACCTAACGTTCATCTTTTTCATCTGCTTTTTAAAAAAGGTAATATTTTTGCCGTTTCTGCCCTTTTCATTTTTTATTTTTTAACGAGCGTTTAATCCGAATTTCTGTAGTTTTTCGATCGACCGTAGTTTTCCTTTGAATAACTGTAGTATTTTATTTCGCGTAAAAGTGTTTGTTTTAATATTTGGATGCTTTTTGAGGAAAAAGGAAAAGCGACTTTAAGTCTTTGTTCGAGCTTTTCTTTGTTAATATTTCATTTGCATATTTGTGTTTTTGACAAAGCGGTGGGGGCGGGGACAAACACGTTTATTATTTAATAAAAAAAACTCACGATATCAAATGATGTTTTAGTAAATTATTATAAAACGCAATTGAATATATTTATCACGCATTTCCAGAATGAGCGGCTCGTTCTTAACGGAACCAAACTGAACGAACCTCATTTCATTATTGATGATCATAAACGTGTGGAAATATTGGTTTTATTCAGAAAAAAAACTGGCGGATTTTAGTTCTTAACAAGTAAAAAAAGTGGAATAAATCAAAGCAACGTCCTGACGGAGATCGAACGTTTCCCTGATCGATCATCTGTGTGATGAAGAGACAGAAAAACCCTCCAAAACCTTTTATATGCTAGTCGTCGTAAAGATGTTAATTTCGTTGAAACCATCTCATTATTTTACAGAACATGACGCTGAAACTTTAGATGCGTCTTTAGTTTTTATGTTTGTTTTTGGCTTTTCTTGTAAAATATGAAGGACATTTCCTGATTCACGTCTTTATTTCCGTTTAAACGAAGTTTGGTCTCGCATGAACGGGATGGGGGTGCGTTTCCCAGCAAATGCTCGCTGTGTTTGACGAGAATTTAATATTCTAGTAATTGATCAGCTTTGGAAGTTTGATTTAAATGTGGTTTCAAACGCACGAAAATTAAGAATGATTTAATCCAAAAATGATCTGAAGGGCAGACAATCTGTTGTCTTTACTAATGTAGAGGCAATAGAAGCGTCTCATCTTTAAATTTAATGTTTTATTTTGATATAAACTTCTGTTTCAGTTGATAAAAATAATTTAGTTATTTTTAGATCCCAAACGTGTATTTTAAATTATAAAAGAAAATTGATCTCGGATCAAACATTGTTCTTTTAGATTTTAAATCTTACATATATTTCTTTCAGATTGAATTTTCACAACTAAAGCCATCAGAACGATTTTTAAATGTTCACATTTGACTTTTCCAAAGTTTTGTAAAAACTGGATTTTATGGTTTTATTAAACTAGAAGTTTAGATTGATCACCTGCTTCTGTGTTCGATCAGAAAATGAATTCAGCAAGAAGTCACCGTTACAGACACACTTCAGTCAGGTTCCAGGGTTTTCCAGGGTTTTCCAGGGGACCGTAGCAGGACCTTGGTTTTCCCGTAGCAGGACCTTGGTTTTCCTGTAGTTTTGTCGATCAGAATCGTCCCCATAGATGCGTCACGTGTCTGAAACAAACCAAACAAAGAATGGGGAGGATGAACGAGCGCAAAAAGCTCCAATTGTTTCTAAATTACATTAAACTGTTTCTGATGCTTCACATTTAAGAAAATCACCTTCTCGTTAAATGGCCTCAGATATTTGACGTTGTGTCGCCATGGAAACCATCAGCAACCTATTGTCGGGATTTGTCAGGAATCATTCATTTTTATTAGTTCCATTTATCTTTAGTTTATTTTACTTTTTTTTATGCATTTTGGTGTCATTTGTATGCATTTCCTAATACTTTTCTTTTAGATTATATTTATCCTATTTCATTATGATTATTTTCTTTAACCAGTTTTTTCATGCCCCACCTCCAACCGGATCAGTCCTTTTTCCTTTTACAAAATGATTTTTGAAAGAAGATGAAGTCCCGCCCCCAACCCGCCACGTCATGACACCGCCCCCGCCATGACCCCGCCCCCGACCCACCACGTCATGACCCCGCCCCCAACCCGCCACGTCATGACCCCGCCCCACGTCATGACCCCGCCCCCGCCGCCATGACCCCGCCCCCCCGTCAGTCACAGATCTAATAACAAACACCACTGATACAATGGGGTCCTGCACTCTCAGTGCTCGGGCCTAATAATCTCCTTCACCCCTGACGGCAGAAATACAGCCCTGAAACTGATCCAGAACAGAGTCTGGATCAGTTTCAGAGCTTTATTTCTGTTCTGGATCAATTGTAGAGCTTTATTTCTGCTGAAATAAAGCTCTAAAACTGATCCAGTTTTAGAACAGAGTCTGGATCAGTTTTAGAGCTTTATTTCTGCTGAAATAAAGCTCTAAAACTGATCCAGAACAGAGTCTGGATCAAGAACAGAGTGTGGATCAGTTTCAGGGTTTTATTTCAGCAGAAATAAAGCTCTGAAACGGATCCAGAACAGTCTGGATCCATTTGACACGCAGACGGAGAGAAAAGCTACAAAGAACTAAACTACAACCGAGTCTGGGTTCAAATACCAAATAGCTAGTGGACATAACAAGGGCTAGTGGACATAACGAGGGCTAGTGGACATAAGGAGGGCTAGTGGACATATCGAGGGCTAGTGGACATAATGAGGGCTAGTGGACATAATGAAGGCTAGTGGACATAACGAGGGCTAGTGGACATAATGAGGGCTAGTGGACATAAGGAGGGCTAGTTGCTATAATGAGGGCTAGTTGCTATAACGAGGGCTAGTGGACATAACGAGGGCTAGTGGACATAACGAGGGCTAGTGGACATAATGAGGGCTAGTGGACATAAGGAGGGCTAGTTGCTATAACGAGGGCTAGTTGCTATAACGAGGGCTAGTGGACATATCGAGGGCTAGTGGACATAAGGAGGGCTAGTTGCTATAACGAGGGCTAGTGGACATAACGAGGGCTAGTGGACATAACGAGGGCTAGTGGACATAAGGAGGGCTAGTTGCTATAACGAGGGCTAGTTGCTATAACGAGGGCTAGTGGACATAACGAGGGCTAGTGGACATAACAAGGGCTAGTGGACATAATGAGGGCTAGTGGACATAAGGAGGGCTAGTTGCTATAACGAGGGCTAGTTGCTATAACGAGGGCTAGTGGACATAATGAGGGCTAGTGGACATAACGAGGGCTAGTGGACATATCGAGGGCTAGTTGCTATAACGAGGGCTAGTGGACATAATGAGGGCTAGTGGACATAATGAGGGCTAGTGGACATAAGGAGGGCTAGTTGCTATAACGAGGGCTAGTTGCTATAACGAGGGCTAGTGGACATAATGAGGGCTAGTGGACATAAGGAGGGCTAGTTGCTATAACGAGGGCTAGTTGCTATAACGAGGGCTAGTTGCTATAACGAGGGCTAGTGGACATAACGAGAGCTAGTGGACATAATGAGGGCTAGTGGCCATAACGAGGGTTAGTGGACATATCGAGGACTAGTGGACATAACGAGGGCTAGTGGACATATCGAGGGCTAGTGGACATAACGAGGGCTAGTGGACATAACGAGGGCTAGTGGACATAATGAGGGCTAGTGGACATAACGAGGGCTAGTGGACATAACGAGGGCTAGTAGACATAAGGAGGGCTAGTGGGCATAACGAGGGCTAGTGGACATATCGAGGGCTAGTGGACATATCGAGGGCTAGTGGACATAACGAGGGCTAGTAGACATAAGGAGGGCTAGTGGACATAATGGGGGCTAGTTGCTATAACGAGGGCTAGTTGCTATAACGAGGGCTAGTGGACATAATGAGAGCTAGTGGACATAACGAGGGCTAGTGGCCATAACGAGGGTTAGGGGTTATGAATCCAGCCCTTCACAGCGAGGGATTTCAGACTTCGCAACCGAGGGCCAGAAAAATTTCCCAGAATATTTCCAATTTTCAGACTGAATCAAACAAAAAAACATGGCGGACATTTCTAATTTTTAGTGAATAAAATCAATATTTTGAGTTAGTTTCTGCATAAAAATGCGTTTGGATTACATTTCTAGCGAGAAATATATATTTTACTTTAATAATATTCACTCAGTGAATGTACATAATCACTCGCTTGGTCGTTGTTGCGAAGATCACGCCAGAATAAAGGCTGATTTATGGTTCCGCGTTACACCAACGCAGAGCTACGGCGTAGGTTACGCGGACCCATAAATCAGCTCCGGAGCCGGCGGCTCTTCCCGTCTCCGAAAACATCCCAGCAAATTTCTTAACAGGCGTTATTTGGATAAACTGAGCCCAGGTTGGGTATCTGAACGGTTACTTTTACGCCTGAAAAAACATTAAAACTTAATAAAGTGGCATATTAACAGAGCTACAACGGAAATTAAAACAGCTTTTAGCTCTGGGCTCTCTGATATGGTGTGACGTTTGTGCAAACGTAACTATGCAGTCGGTTACGTACCCGAACGTAAACCACGCAGAGACGTAGCAAGTGGTGTCCCAATCCCTAGGGAACATTACAAGGCCCTAAAGTTTGTGACTTCATTTTTAGGGCTAGTGGTAGAAAGTAGGGGGGGATTGGGATTGGCCCTTAATCTTACTCGTCAGTTAAGGTTCCAGTTAAGGAACAGTTGTAAAGTTCTGCCATGATAGACAAGTCATACTAGTCAGAGGTGCTGGTCTCATGTGGTTCTGGTCTCATGTGGTGCTGGTCTCATGTGGTCTCATGTGGTTCTGGTCTTTGCAGGTCCCAGATCCCGTAAATTGAAGAGAGACCCGGTCCCCCCCCGGGAGGACAAGCGTCCCCGGACGGCCTTCACGGCCGAGCAGCTGCAGCGGCTCCGGGGAGAGTTCCAGAAGAACCAGTACCTGACGGAGACGCGGCGCCAGAGTCTGGCCCGGGACCTGGACCTGAACCAGAGCCAGATCAAGATCTGGTTCCAGAACAAGCGGGCCAAGATCAAGAAGGAAGCAGGGAGCAGGAACTCTCTGGCTTCCCAGCTGATGGAGCAAGGACTCTACGACCATTCTACCGCTAAGGGGGGCCCCTCGGACTCAGACTAGACCTGGACCTGGTCCTGGTCCTGGACCTGGTCCAGGTCTCACGGTCTTGGACCTGGTCCCAGCCCGGGACTCTGGTCTCGCAGCTGATGGAGCAAGGACTCTACGACCATTCTACCGCTAAGGGGGGCCCCTCGGACTCAGACTAGACCTGAACCTGGACCTGGTCCTGGTCTCACGGTCCTGGACCTGGTCCCAGCCCGGGACTCTGGTCTCGCAGCTGATGGAGCAAGGACTCTACGACCATTCTACCGCTAAGGGGGGGCTCTCGGACTCAGACTAGACCTGAACCAGCTCCTGGTCTCAGGGCCCGGACCTGGACCTGAACCAGTCCCAGATCAAGATCTGGTTCCAGAACAAGCGGGCCAAGATCAAGAATGCACTTCTCTCCGGTCTACCTGCAAAATCCATCCACTGCCTCCAACTGGTTCAGAACAGCTGCAAGATTGCTCACCGGTACCAAAAAGTCAGCACACATAACCCCTGTTCTGGCCGAACTCCCCTGGCTCCCGGTCCACTACAGGATCCAGTTCAAGGTCCTCCTCCTGACCTTCAAGGCTCCCGGTCCACTACAGGATCCAGTTCAAGGTCGTCCTCCTGACCTTCAAGGCTCCCGGTCCACTACAGGATCCAGTTCAAGGTCGTCCTCCTGACCTTCAAGGCTCCCGGTCCACTACAGGATCCAGTTCAAGGTCGTCCTCCTGACCTTCAAGGCCATCCATCAAAAAAGCCCCAGCTACCTAAGTGATCTAACCACTATCCATAAACCAGCACGCACCCTTGGCTCCAACCACGCCACTCTCCTTCATGTCCCCTCTCCTTCATGTCCCTTCTCCTTCATGTCCCCTCTCCACGGCTCGTGACGATGGGACACCGTCCTTCATGTCCCCTCTCCTTCATGTCCCCTCTCCACGGCTCGTGACGATGGGACACCGTGCCTTCTCTGACTATGGAACTCTTCCTGACGACCTCAGGAATGCACCTTCTGGAGTCCTTTAAAACGGGCCTTAAAACACTCTTCTACAAGCAGGCTTTCCCCTGAACTCTTCCCTTGACTCCTTTTATTCACATATTTTTTTTTGCTGCCACAACTTTTTATCTTATTTAGTAGCTAGGCTTTGTCTTAGTCTCTTAGTCTTGTTTTTAGTCTTCTTTGTAAAGCGCTCTGAGATCTGTTGCTTCAGGTGAAAAGCGCTATATAAATTGAAATTATTATTATTATTATTAAGAAGGCTTCTGGGAGCAGGAACTCTCTGGCTGCCCAGCTGGTGGAGCAATGACTCTACGACCATTCTACCGCTAAGGGGGGGCCCTCGGACTCAGACTAGACCTGGACCAGGTCCTGGACCAGACCAAGAACCAAAGTCCATCAGACAAAGATCAAAGCACCTGCAGTCGAATAAACTCTACCCCCCCATGGGTGTGCATGAGTGTGTGTGTGTGTGTGTGTGTGTGTGTGTGTGTGTGTGTGTGTGTTGTATGGAAACCCACAAGGGTCAAAAAATGAATTGATGTGATATAAAATGTGGAAAAGCGGAATTTTAAACGCCGCATAACAGCCTTCAAATGTATCATGTGGTCTTTAAAAAAAGTTTATAGAGAACAAAGTATAAGGTTATATGCAGATTTACACAAAGATGTCACCATGTTAACGTTTCGTAGCGTTTCACATTAACACGTGGAAACGCCAGACGGGTCGGACTAAAACTCTTCAGTTCTGCTAAAGAGTCTCCAGAGAGTTCGACCTCCACATATTTAGTTTTATGTAGGAAACCCGTCTGTTGCAGCCGCGGATCCGTTTAATAAACCTGTTTATTCAGGTTCCTTCATAAGAAACCAGCTTTAAAAACTTCTAATTTATAACAAATTGCAGTTTATTTATTTTACTACAAGAATGTTTACTGCTCCTCTTAAGAGGTTCTGACACCGATTCTGATGTGGTTCTGCTTTTATATTTAAGACTTGTGAACTTTTCTTGTTCTCAGTTGGATTTTACAGATTGTTTTTTAATGTTTGGAAATAAAAAGGAAGTTAAAACTTATTTGATTCTCTTCTTTTTTAAGAAAGTTTATTTCATGAGACAAAGCAGGAAAATGTTCCATCTGAAATAAAACATTTCATCATTGTAAGCAACCTGCAACTTTTGAATGCATTCCTTCTTTAATTTACTCCATAAAGGAGCAGTATTATATATTATATATTATACAGAGCGGGGTACAGTTTCCTCTAAAGAGACAGATCTTCACCTGGTCAGAACACATGTTAAATTTCCTTCTTAGCATGTTTGCCTGAGCATAAAGGACTCGTCTATTAATATCCTCGTCATCAGTTAATTGGTCTGTGATGAAATGACCGAGGCATTTAATTTTAGTACAGATATTCACCTTTTGTCCTGTAAGATAAAAATTTGGAAATGTGAAGTGTCTGTCTTCTTTAGTAAGACACATCATAACCATTATACAGTATATCATGGTTAATTCCATACTCAGTACATTTATTAAACAACTGTTCCAAATCATCTGCATACATGAGATGGTTTAAAATAGTGTCTCCAATTACACATCCTGTTCTACACGCTCCCAGTTGGTGAGAAAGATCATCCATATAGACGTTAAAAAGGGCTGGAGAAAGTAGCGCCCCCTGGCGGACGCCGTTACTAACAAGCCGTTACTAACAAGCCGTTACTAACACGCCGTTACTAACACCAAAGCAGGTGGAAAGGCTGCTGCCCCATCGAACCTGCTCTGGTTAACAGACCAACACGCCTTTGGCTCAGATTAATAAACAACTTTTCATGATTGACTCGATCAAGAGCCTTGGAGGCGTCTATGAAGCAGATTAGTACTGAGGAGTTTTGCCTTCTGTATCGATCAACAACCTCCTTTAGGGCATAAATGTCAGTGCCGTGCTTAGGCTTAAAACCAAATTGGTTATGTGTGGTGGGGACAAATTCACCTAAATGTTCTAATATGATCTTTTCTAGAACCTTGGAAACCACACTGGCTAATGCAGTAGGACGATAATTGTCCAAACTCCCAATGTTGCTGCTTTATCCTTATGACCGGGGGCCTCATTTAAAATGGACTGCGTAGGATTCATACTAAAAGTGCACGTACGCCCAAAAGCCGAAAATGGCGGGCGCAAAAAAAAATCCGGATCTATAAAACCGCGTGCACGCAGACTTCCATGCAATATTCCCTTTATGAATCACAGTCCACCTGGAAAGCTGCGCAGCTGAATCCGCCCCATATCCCGCCCTCAACACGCCCATAAATCCATATGGATGAGCCTACTGAGCATGCGCAGTGGCTTCCTGCAGCCTGTTAGGGATGGATGCTTGAATGAACGTGTCGAGCCACCGTGCCACTGAATTTCGCTGAGATCTGAGATCTAGATGTTGTGGATGATGTGGAGAGAGGACAGTGAAACGAGATTATATGGTGGTCACAATAAAAAGTAGAAAAAGTATATAAATAGTATAAAATAAAGCGAGTGAGTGGCAGCACGTCGTTGCTGCCCGTTAGTGCCACGATCGCACGACGCAATTTCTACTGGGGGCAGGGGGACATGTCCCCCCCACTTTTCAAAATCATGTATTTGTCCCCCCCACTTTTTACAATTTAAAAACTAACGGTAGGCTCAGCAAATCATCAAGACACTCGGGATGGCGGCCCGGCACACCCGCTCTCCCTCCTCCCTCCCGTCTCCCCTCAGAGCTGCTCTAGGCTGAATTATGGTTCCGCGTTACACCAACGCAGAGCCTACGGCGTAGGGTACGCCGGACCCTACGGCGTAGGCTCTGCGTTGGTGTGACGCAGAACCATAAATCAGGTTTAAACGTAAACAACATGAGCGCACGTACCCGTGCATGACAGGCAGACACACACGGGGAGAAGAGACTATTTCTTAAATTTTTATCTTTTTAAAAACTTTATCCTTATGAACGCAATTGTTATATAGTCCAACTTTCCTTATTTTAATCAGAACACTTTCTTTTTTCCTCTTCAGCGTGGAGTAGTGGGCTCGGGGCGGCAGTCATCCCCCCCCCGCTGCCTGCTCCGTCATCAGCACTATTTTATTATAAGTCTGATATATGTTGTGATGTGTGATGACATTATTAAGAGTATGACATGAATCTGGCTTCATTTCACCACCTCACAGCCTGCCTCCTCAGTTCCCCGTGTCTTAAGTAAGTTCCTACGGGAGGGTGAGGGTTGCCGTAAAGATAAGCAGATTTTTCGGTTAATTCAATTCAATTCAATTTTATTTATATAGCGTCTAATACAACAGAGTTGTCTCTAGACGCTTTACAGAGACCCATACACAGAACATGACCCCCGAGCAGTTATTACATAAACAATGGCAGGTAAAAACTCCCCTAGTGGGAGAAAAACCTTAAGCCAAACAGTGGCAAGGAAAAACTCCCCTTTAGGAGGGAAGAAACCTTGAGCAGGACCAGGCTCATAAGGGGGGACCCTCCTGCCGAGGGCCAGACTGGTGGGTCAGGGACGTCAACAGCACAGCAGGCAGGTGGAAGCAGCAACGGGATGACCAGGGGTGGGGACCGCAGGCCGGCACGCAGCTCCTGAAGCTCCGGCCCAATCAGCAAGTCCCAGGTTGGGGTGCAGGGTCGGGGAAAGACTTGTGCTCCGTAATGCAAGCTACAAGCCACCCATGACCACCTGCAGGACAAAAGAGAGAAAAGGGAGGAGAAGGGGGGGCCAGCAACGGGATGACCAGGGGTGGGGACCGCAGGCCAGCATGCAGCTCCCGAAGCTCCGGCCCAATCAGCAAGTCCCAGTTTGGGGTGCAGGGTCAGGGAAAGACTTGTGCTCCGTAATGCAAGCTACAAGTCACCCACGACCACCTGCAGGACAAAAGAGAGAAAAGGGAGGAGAAGGGGGGGCCAGCAACGAGATGACCAGGGGTGGGGACCGCAGGCCAGCACGCAGCTCCCGAAGCTCCGGCCCAATCAGCAAGTCCCAGGTTGGGGTGCAGGGTCAGGGAAAGACTTGTGCTCCGTAATGCAAGCTACAAGCCACCCACGACCACCTGCAGGTTCCGGTGTCCGGCAAAGGAAGCTGCAACATGGACAAAAGAGAGAAAAGGGAGGAGAAGGGGGGGCCAGCACAAGAAACTACAGGAGCGACTCTGACACACTAAAGTTTACACTACCTAGAGATTTACCAACACCAGCTAGAGGTTTACTAAACACTAACTATAGGCTTTACTAAACAGAAAGGTTTTAAGTTTAGTTTTAAAGGTGGAGGTGGTGTCAGCCTCCTTAACCCAGATTGGAAGTTGGTTCCATAGTAATGGTGCCTGATAGCAGAACGCCCGCCCTCCAAATCTACATTTAGATACTCTAGGAACTACGAGTAAACCTGCACTCTGAGAACGGAGAGCTCTGACAGGAACATAAGGCACTATCAGGTCTTGCAAATAATGCGGAGCTAAGCCGTTTTGGGCTTTATACGCAAGTAATAAAATTTTAAATTGGATTCTGAATTTTACGGGTAACCAATGGAGCGACGCTAACACTGGAGAGACGTGGTCTCTCCTGCTAATTCCTGTCAGTACTCGTGCTGCTGCATTTTGGATCAGCTGGAGCCTATTCAGCAAATTACTTGGACATCCTGCTAACAACACATTACAGTAATCTAGTCTAGAAGATACAAACGCATGAACTAGTTTTTCTGCATCACTCTGCGAGAGGATTTTCCTAATCTTTGCAATATTACTGAGATGGAAAAAGGCTATTTTACAAACCTGATTGACATATGGTTTAAACGACAAATCCTGATCGAAAATAACACCAAGGTTTCTCACAGTTGCACTGGAAGCCATCGCAACACCATCTAATCCCTTCCTAAGATGCTCTGGACCAAGAATGATAACCTCTGTTTTATCTGAATTTAGAAGCAAGAAATTTCTGGACATCCAGTCCTTGATGTCCCTAAGACATGCCTGAAGTTTAACTAACGGTTCTGTTTCATCCGGCTTCATAGACAAGTAGAGCTGCGTATCATCAGCATAACAATGAAAGTGTATGCCGTGATTCTGGATTATACTTCCCAACGGCTGCATGTATAAACTGAACAAGATTGGCCCTAGCACTGAACCCTGCGGAACACCATAACAGACCCTTGACTGTTCTGAAGAAACCTCATGTACATGAACAAACTGGAACCTGTCAGATAGATATGATTTAAACCAACATAGAGCTGTCCCTTTAATCCCAACAACATGCTCTAACCTGTGCAGTAAAATGCCATGATCTATAGTGTCAAAAGCAGCACTGAGGTCCAGTAGAACCAGTATGGACACTAATCCCTTATCTGAGGCCATAAGGAGGTCATTCGTGACTCGAACCAGTGCTGTCTCTGTGCTATGATGCATTCTGAACCCTGACTGAAAGACTTCAAACAGATCATTTCTATACAAATAGTCACATAACTGGCTTGAAACTGCCTTTTCCAGAATTTTAGACACAAATGGAAGGTTGGAAATTGGTCTATAATTAGCTAAGGTGTCTGGGTCAAGAGAAGGTTTTTTAAGTAAAGGTTTAATTACTGCCACTTTGAAAACCTGTGGTACATATCCTAAACTTAGGGATAGGTTAATTTGGTCCAGTATTGTCGTACCAATAAGAGAAAAAATATGTTTGAATAGTGGAGTCGGGATGGGGTCTAACATACATGTGGTTGACTTAGCTCTATTAACGAGTGAAGTCAGCTCAGGGAGGTCTATAGGATCAAAACAGTCTAGAGACAAGTCAGAGCCTAGGGAAGTCGCTAAAGCTGAAGAAACACCTACAACCGGCTGGTTGATTTCTTCTCTAATTCTCGCGATTTTACTGTTGAAGAAGCTCATAAAGTCTTCACTACTGAGAGCTGCAGGAATGCACGGCTCAACAGAGTTGTGACTCTTTGTCAGCCTGGCTACAGTGCTGAACAGAAAACATGGGTTACTTTTGTTATCCTCTATCAACGTTGAATAATAAGCTGTTCTGGCTTTGCGAATTGCTTTTTTATATACTATTAGAATATCTTTCCATTCACGATAAGAGTCTACAGACCTACAAGAGTACCACTTCCTTTCCATTTTACGCACGCTTTGTTTCAACATGCGAATATCTGAATTGTACCAGGGAGTTAAGCTCCTGTGGCTAGAAACCCTCCTTTTCAAAGGAGCAACTTCATCTAAAGCTGAGTGCAACAGATCAGCAGTGTTACTAACAAGAAAATCAACATTAACATCAGAGGTAGAACCCAGGTCACTGGCCTCGATTACATCACTATTTCGCACTGTCGTAAGATAAGCAATGGCCTCCCTAAATTTAACAATAACTTCATCAGACAAACATCTGCTAAAATAATACCTCCTATTTTGCACTTCAACATCAACAAAATTAAATTCAAACGTTATTAAGTAATGGTCGGATAAAAGGGAGTTTACAGGTGACACCAACAGACCATCAGTTTCAACACCGTAGGTGAGAACGAGATCGAGAGTATGATTAAAACAGTGCGTCGGTTTATCCACTTTTTGTGAGATACCCATTGATTCTAGAAGAGAATCGAAGGCTAATTTAAGATTATCGCTTTCAACATCCATATGAATGTTAAAATCACCCACTATGATGAATTTATCTGTACTGATCAATAATCCAGAAAGGAAATCTGAAAATTCAGACAAAAACTCTAGATACGCACCAGCAGGGGGCCGGTACACTACCACTAACACAACTGGCTTCTCTGAT
Organism: Cololabis saira; assembly: GCF_033807715.1. NCBI lineage: Eukaryota > Metazoa > Chordata > Actinopteri > Beloniformes > Belonidae > Cololabis > Cololabis saira. Next base: position 336,933 of record NC_084596.1, on the reverse strand, counting down.
TTCCAGCTCGGAAATTTCAGACCAAGCATGAGGCTTTCAAATGTATTATAGTTGCACTTAGGTTCAATTTTTGTTTGGAGACCGGAGTTATAAATTGCTGCGACTCCTCCGCCTCGGCCCGTGCTTCTAGGAATGTGATGATTAAAGTAGCCGGGCGGAGTTGATTCATTCAAACTAACATACTCTTCCTCCTGTAACCATGTTTCTGTTAAGCAGAAAATATCACTCCTGCTCTCTGTAATTATATCATTTACTAACAGAGACTTAGAGCTTAATGATCGTATATTTAGTAGTCCGCATCTAATTTTTCGGTCTGTAATTGGTACCAAATGTACATTGGTTTTAATTTTTACAAGGTTATCTTGGTTAACGCCTCTATAACGCTGCACCTGGTGAACTTTTGGAGGGCGGGGAACTGCAACCACTTCTATTTTGCTAGGCACCTGGCCAGAGTCGCCAATATCATGTAGGTTAGTTTTTTCTTTTTAGATCCGAGGCTTTGTTGATGGACCTGCATCCAGATGTTGATGGACCTGCATCCAGATTTTGATGGACCCGCATCCAGATGTTTATGGACCCGCATCCAGATGTTGATGGACCTGCATCCAGATGTTGATGACGATGGACCCGCATCCAGATGTTGATGGACCTGCATCCAGATGTTGATGACGATGGACCCGCATCCAGATGTTGATGGACCCGCATCCAGATGTTTATGGACCCGCATCCAGATGTTGATGGACCTGCATCCACATGTTGATGACGATGGACCCGCATCCAGATGTTGATGGACCCGCATCCAGATGTTGATGACGATGGACCCGCATCCAGATGTTGATGGACCCGCATCCAGATGTTGATGGACCTGCATCCAGATGTTGATGGACCCGCATCCAGATGTTGATGACGATGGACCCGCATCCAGATGTTGATGGACCCACATCCAGATGTTGATGGACCCACATCCAGATGTTGATGGACCTGCATCCAGATGTTGATGGACCTGCATCCAGATGTTGATGGACCCACATCCAGATGTTGATGACGATGGACCCGCATCCAGATGTTGATGGACCCACATCCAGATGTTGATGGACCCACATCCAGATGTTGATGGACCTGCATCCAGATGTTGATGGACCCACATCCAGATGTTGATGGACCCACATCCAGATGTTGATGGACCTGCATCCAGATGTTGATGGACCCGCATCCAGATGTTGATGGACCCGCATCCAGATGTTGATGGACCCGCATCCAGATGTTGATGGACCCACATCCAGATGTTGATGGACCCACATCCAGATGTTGATGGACCTGCATCCAGATGTTGATGGACCCGCATCCAGATGTTGATGGACCCGCATCCAGATGTTGATGGACCCGCATCCAGATGTTGATGGACCCACATCCAGATGTTGATGGACCCACATCCAGATGTTGATGGACCTGCATCCAGATGTTGATGACGATGGACCCTCATCCAGATGTTGATGGACCCACATCCAGATGTTGATGGACCCACATCCAGATGTTGATGATGATGGACCCGCATCCAGATGTTGATGATGATGGACCCGCATCCAGATGTTGATGGTATTCTCCCTGATCCGGAAGAGCTAGCAAGAATTTTGAAAGAGGCACCTCTAAGCCCCGCCCACTCGGTCCGAATGATACGGATTGGTCCAGGTCCAGGAAGGGAAAGAACCAATCAGATGCCTTCATTTTAAACCACGCCCCCCCGCCCTGTCCCATGCGCGCACTCGCTTCCAGCCTCCCGTGTCCACATCACACGGTCCTCCTGGGCTCACAGTGTCCCAGTGTAACCCCCCTCCCTCCCCTCTGCCACGGAGCCCAGTAGTTATTTCCAGAGCGGCTCGGCCCCGCTGTGTGTGAGAGCGGGGAGCAGAGCGTCGGTCCGGGCTGCTGCTGCAGCAGCTCCTGCTGCAGCAGCAGCCCGCGGGGACACGAAGAGCCGCCGCAGCGCCGGCTCGGAAGCTGTATGGGGTCCGTGGGGATGTAGGTGTCTCCATCACGGCGAGAGCGGAGAGCGCCGGTGCACGGCAGCGCTGCGGTGCCGTGCAGGCTATTTTGCCGCAGCTAGAGCCTGCAGCCTGCTTTAGAGCCTGCAGCGCACCGCAGCGCAGCGGGGGGGGGGGGGGGGGGGGGGCGGGGCTTAGAGGAAGCGCCACTTTCAAATCTTGCTAGCTCTAGGAAGTTGCATAGAATAACTTTAACCTGCATCCAACCACCATCCAACCAGATATAACCTGCATCCAACCACATCCAACTACATCCAACCACCATCCAACTACATACTAACCTCAGACAATTACATCCAACCATCATCCAACCACATTTAACCTGCATCCAACCACCATCCAACCACATTTAACCTGCATCCAACCACAATCCAACCACATTTAAAGGAGCATGAGGCTCCTTTTAAGAAATGAGACTCTCTAGCGCCACCTTCGCCACGACGGCCGTTGGGGGTACTGCAGCCAACAGCGAAGCCGGCACGGGAGAACGGGGAGAACGTGCATGCAGCGTCATGTGACGTCACATCCGCAGGACAGCGCGGGAAACCCGGCCCCAGCACTGCAGCACATTTTGCAGCACACAGCCTGTTCAAGGCAATGGAGAGCCGTGATTCCCAACCCCCGGTCCCCGGACCGGTACCGGGCCGTAGAGCTGTTACTACTGGGCCGTGAAATGGCTTGTGTTCCGATCATAATTAGGGCTGCAACGATTTGCCGACGTTGTCGACAAAAATCGATAATCAAAATTGTCGACAATTGTCACCAGACGTTTTTTTTCCAATGGAGTGAGGCATCTTACTTCACTTCACCTCATACAATCTCTGCCGAGAGCCGCGCAGCAGACAGTGTCTCAGCGCAGCTTTTTTTTTTTTGCGTCCCAGTGCAGCTGTGGGTAACAAAACTTCAAAAGTTCGGGAGCATTTTAGCCTGGATACGGCGAATAAAAAGATAAAAAGATGACTTGCAAGGTTTGCAAAGCAGACCTTGCTTATCACGGGAGCAGGTCGGTAATGCACGAGCATTTGAAGAGAAAGCACGTCGGATATGGAGTAAGATAACTTCCAAAAAGATGTGTCCGTGTTATAACTATTCGTATTCGTAATGATAAACATTTGTATGTAAATAAAAAAGTTGTACCCCAAATTCTGCTGTCACACACATGAGTCTGATAAATGATTAGGGTTAGGATTGTTTTTATGTGAGTAAGAAAATAGGTAAGAAACGTACCTTTTACGTCTCATTTATTCATTCACACACGCACTAATATACTTGGGAAACAGTTAGGCACCAAATATAATATATTTAATTTTCTCAGATGGTAAAAATAAGAACTAATTGATCCCACATAGGAGTATTTCATGTCATATTAGAGAACAAGGTAATGCCGAAACACAATATATAGCCTATCCCCCCTCACAAAATATATTTTCTCACCAACAACGCATATTTTACATGAACATATTTTAATATGTTCAAGTAACAAAATAACATATTTGAACAATTCTTCAGATTTTTTCAGTTCTTTTATTGTCTGAAAAATGGTTCAAATGTGTTATTTTGTTATTTGAAAAAATTTAAATTTGTTTTGTTGATGAGAAAATATGTTTCTCTATTCTTATTTTTGTGAGGGGGGATAGATTATTGTTTTTTTTCGGCACTACCTTGTTCTTTATAGCTGATATAACATGAATTACTCCTATGTGGGATCAATAAAGTTCTTATTTTTTCCATCTGAGAAAATTAAATATATTATATTTGGTGCCTAACTGTTTCCCAAGTATATTAGTGCGTGTGTGAATGAATAAATGAGACGTAAAAGGTACATTTCTTACCTAATTTCTTACTCACATAAAAACAATCCTAACCCTAATAATGTATCAGACTCATGTGTGTGACAGCAGAATTTTGGGTACAACTTTTTTATTTACATACAAATGTTTATCATTACGAATAAGAACAGTTAGAACATGGACACATCTTTTTGGAAGTGATCTTACTCCATAGTCGGACAGTTGAACGAAACGGACTCGCCTTGGTAAGATATTAAGCGTATTTTGGCTTTAAAAGAGAGCTTTGACGTTATGCCTGATTGTGCCTGACACAAGTATTTTAAATTAAATGCATGCAGTCCAGAGAAGAGCCACCATGGACCCCTTTCAGCAAAAGAAGCAGACGTGTTCCTGCAACAGGCGACTGCCCTCACTGATCAATAAATGCAGATGCTGATCTGTGATATGAGGCTCTCCATGGTTGATGGTGACGGGTTTCAACAAATGATACACCAGTTCAACCCAGATACCTGCTGCCATCCAGAACCCATTTACCCACTTGATGAAGAAAAAATGAGACGTTTTATTTTATTTTATCATTTATTTTTTATATAACACAATTGCCTGTCCTTAAAAAAATGAAAAATAATGGACAGAGGTTTATTTATTTATGGATTTATATCTATACTGACTGATTACTGTGCCTGTCCTTGGTTTTTTTATTTACTTTTTGTATGAACAGCAGCAAAGTTGAATAAAATATCTATTTTTCATTTAGGAACCCATCTTTCTCGTGTTTATTATCATTTGCCACATAATTAAAGCAATCTCATGCTAAATTTAAGAAAACATTACTAATTATCCGATTAGTTGACTAATCGTTTCAATAATCGGTGATAATAGTTGACTATTAAAATAGTCGTTAGTTGCATCCAACCACCATCCAACCACATTTAACCTGCATCCAACCACATTTAACCTGCATCCAACCACCATCCAACCACATTTAACCTGCATCCAACCACATTTAACCTGCATCCAACCACATTTAACCTGCATCCAACCACCATCCAATCACATTTAACCTGCATCCAACCACCATCCAACCACATTTAACCTGCATCCAACCACATTTAACCTGCATCCAACCACCATCCAACCACATTTAACCTGCATCCAACCACCATCCAACCACCATCCAACCACATTTAACCTGCATCCAACCACATTTAACCTGCATCCAACCACATTTAACCTGCATCCAACCACCATCCAACCACATTTAACCTGCATCCAACCACCATCCAACCACATTTAACCTGCATCCAACCACCATCCAATCACATTTAACCTGCATCCAACCACCATCCAACCACATTTGACCTGCATCCAACCACATTTAACCTGCATCCAACCACATTTAACCTGCATCCAACCACCATCCAATCACATTTAACCTGCATCCAACCACCATCCAACCACATTTGACCTGCATCCAACCACATTTAACCTGCATCCAACCACATTTAACCTGCATCCAACCACCATCCAATCACATTTAACCTGCATCCAACCACCATCCAACCACATTTGACCTGCATCCAACCACATTTAACCTGCATCCAACCACATTTAACCTGCATCCAACCACCATCCAACCACATTTAACCTGCATCCAACCTCCATCCAACTACATCCAACCTCCATCCAACTACATCCAACCTCCATCCAACTACATACTAAACATCTGCCAGAACATCAGCCTGCTGGGCAAGTAGGTGGAGCATCCAACCGCGTCCAACCGGCATCCAACCTGTATCCAACCACATTTAAACTGCATTCAACCACCATCCAACTACATTTAACCTGCATCCAACTACATCCAACCTCATATTACATACTACATACTAAACATCTGCCAGGACATCGGCCTGCTGAGCATGTAGGTGGAGCATCCAACCACGTCCAACCTACATCCAACCGCATCCAACCTGCACAGTAGTCCACTACTACAGTACGGTAGTACTATACACCTGCCTGCTGTGCTGTTGCCGTCCCTGACCCACCAGTCTGGCCCTCGGCAGGAGGGTCCCCCCTGATGAGCCTGGTCCTGCTCAAGGTTTCTTCCCTCCTAAAGGGGAGTTTTTCCTTGCCACTGTTTGGCTTAAGGTTTTTCTCCCACTAGGGGAGTTTTTTACCTGCCATTGTTTATGTAATATCTGCTCGGGGGTCATGTTCTGGGTATGGGTCTCTGTAAAGCGTCTAGAGACAACTCTGTTGTATTAGACGCTATATAAATAAAATTGAATTGAAAATTGAATTGAAACTATAGTACTGTAGTACTATAATACTGTAGTACTATAGCACTGTAGTACAATAGCACTGTAGCACTACAATATTATAGTACTCCAGTACTACAGCACTACAGTATTATAGTACTACAGTAGTCCAATACTACAGTGCTACAGTACTGCAGTAGTCCAATACTACAGTACTACAGTAATCCAGTACTACAGTAGTCCAGTACTCAAGTACTGGACTATTGTAATACTGTAGTACTTGAGTACTGGACTACTGTAGTACTACAGTACTATATAATATAGTAATACAGTACTAAAAAACTCCAGTACTACAGTGTTATAGTACTACAGTACTACAGTAGTCCAGTACTCAAGTACTACAGTACTACAATACTCCAGTACTGGAGTACTATAGTACTATAGTACTATATTACTACAGTACTATATTACTACAGTACTATATTACTACAGTACTATAGTACTACAGTGCTATAGTACTACAGTACTATAGTACTACAGTGCTATAGTACTACAGTATTATAGTACTACAATACTACAGTAGACCAGTACTACAGTACTACAGTAGTCCGATACTAAAGTAGTCCAGTACTACAGTACTATAGTACTACACTCGTCCAGTACTACAGTAGTCCGGTACTACAGTACTACAGTACTACAACCAGTAGTCCAATACTCCAGTACTGGAGTATTGGACTACTGGAGTACTATAGTACTACAGTACTACTGGACTATAGTACTATAATACTCCAGTACTACAGTACTATAGTACTACAGTACTATAGTACTACAGTACTATAGTAGTACAGTACTATAGTAGTCCAGTACTCCAGTACTACTAAATTACTGCATTACAATTATTTACTTGTGGTACGTGTGTATACTCTAGTGGACACATAAATTACTGGATTAAAATGACTGTATTTCTTTATTTCTTACATCTGCTGTTTTTAAATGTTTTTTTTACGTTTTTAAATGTGTATCTATTATTATTACATTACCAGCGAGAGAGACGTTGCGTCAGCGAGAGGTCAGATGATCCTGATCATTTTCTGCAGGAATTTTACACATCGTCTCCCTCACCAGCACCAGGAGATCATGTGACCTCCACCCAGGAGTTGGAGGTCAGAGGAAGAGGAGTCATCGCTTCATCTTCACTCTGTTTCTAACACCGATGGAGTTGGAGGTCAGAGAGGAAGAGGAGTCATAACTTCATCTTCACTCTAACACCGATGGAGTTGGAGGTCAGAGAGGAAGAGGAGTCACCACTTCATCTTCAGTTTATTTCAAGAGTACTTGACTACTTTTAGACCTGTTTTTACATGTTTGATGTTACATCAATATTTCCATCTTCTCAATTCCTTTTTACATCAACCACTTTTAAAACTGAAGGAATCAAATTAAAACAATCAGATAAATCAATCAAATATTATACAAACTGGAAAAGTTGAATGTAAAATGAATCTAAAAGTGATGTCAAACATGAAAACATTTAATGACAGAATCAAGAATAAAACACGAATAATGAGATACAAATCTAAATGATCAAACATCAACAATCTAGTAAATTATCTAATGTTTAAATGTGGAAAAGATCAAATAAAAATACAATAAACCAAAAAACTAAGGATAAACAGTGATCATCATCATCATCATCATCATCATCATCATCATCATCATTATCATCATCATCATGGAGACACTCAGGAACCAGAACCAGAGTCCAAGTCCAGGATCCAACAGAGACAGTTTCTCTGACTGGAGACTCTGGAGACTAAACTGGACACAGAGACACTGAAGAATCAAGCCAGAACAATAACCCAGACAAGGACATGGAACTAAACAATAACCAAAGAAAGGACCTGGCCCTATACCATAACCCAGGCACGGACAGGCGCCATTTCTTGAACAAGTTAGACGAGATCCAGAGTCCAAATCCAGCATACAGAGGTTCAGTGAAGGTGGTGTTGAAGGTGTGGATGTGGATCAGTCTGTCAGAGATGACGTCATAGAAGGACAGAGTTCCAGCAGGAACGTCCACGTACACTGCTACTCTGCCAGAGTTTGAAAATGGAGATGTGGAGCGGATGGATGTTTCTGTGTTATTGTGCCGGACACGGTACTGATAACCTGGAGAACAGTCCAGAGTCCAGGAATGATCGTTTCCTCCAAACTTACAGTCATCAGAGTTTCCTTTCCTGTTGATTCTTCTGTAACTCACTGATACAGAAACATGTCCCCTCCACTGGACCTCCCAGTAACAGCGATCCGTTGGAACTTTTCCACACAGCAGCTGATTCCAGGAAACAAACCTGTCTGCATGATCAGGATATGACCGATACTTCTTCACAAACGTCATCCTCCTGTTCTCATCAGACAGTTTGATGTTTTTGTTGACTGTGTTTGTGTCGATGGTGAGTTGGCAGGAATCTGATGGAGAGAACAAACAAGCAGCTGCAGTTATTATTGAGTATCAGTTATTGATCACTGACGGACTCATGAACGAGTGAAGATGGTTGAATAAAAACACACTTACATTTCCTCAGACCTGGTGTCAGCCACTGTTGTCCAGCAGGCTCCACCCTGGAAGGAGGAGGAGGATCAGACCAGGAGGATCAGTCTCTCTCAGGGGTGGGATGTTATTTAGAGGACCAGGGTCCTCTAAATAACATCCCACCCCTGACAGGAGGAGGAGGGGGGGGGCGCGACCAGTTCAGTCTCTCTCAGAGGAAGCAGAGATGTCAGAGCCCTCCCCATCACCTGTTGGACACTCCCGTATCCACTACACCCCCCCCTACCTGAGTGTCCTACCTGAGAGTGTCCTACCTGAGTGTCCTACCTGAGAGTGTCCTACCTGAGTGTCCTACCTGAGAGTGTCCTACCTGAGTGTCCTACCTGAGAGTGTCCTACCTGAGAGTGTCCAGTCTAGACAGAAGCTTCCCAGCTGACTCTCCTGCATGGTTGTAGCTCAGGTCCAGCTCTCTCAGGTGGGAGGGGTTGGAGGTCAGAGCTGAGACCAGAGAAGAACTTCCTTCCTCTGAGATCAGACAGCCTGACAGCCTGCAGACACACAACACAGTTCTGCTGCATGTTCTCTGCTCAAGTGTCCTGCTGCAGACACACAACACAGGTCTGCTGCATGTTCTCTGCTCAAGTTGTCACGTCTGGGGGTAAGGTGTGGACAAAAACGCCGAGAGAGCAGGAGGCAGGAGTTGGCAAAAAATAGGATTTATTTTAACAAAGGCAAAAACTAAGCGGGCAGGATCAAGACAAACTAAAAAAAGGGATCAGACAAGACCAGATATACTGAGGGGATAACGAGACATGACGAGACACAGGTGCAGACACAATCAGGGCAGATGGGACACAGGCGGGGCAAGACAGAAACTGAAAGCTGGGGGGAATGTCAACCTTGACACAAGTGTCCTGCTGCAGACACGTTTAGCAGCATGTTCTCTGGACCTGGGGAAGACTTGAATGAATCCTGACCTGAGAGACTCCAGTTTACAGTGTCGACTCTCCAGTCCAGGACGCAGCTTCTTCAGTCCAGAATCCTGCAGGTCGTTGTTGCTCAGGTCCAGTTCTGTCAGACTGGAGGACTGAGAGCTGAGAATTGAGGACAGATCTGCACAGATGTCCTCTGAGAGGTTACAGCCACTCAGTCTGCAGACGGAAGAAAAGAACAACAACCTGGTTATTTCACTGTGATGGAAGAAAATGTAGTTGTGTCTCCAACTGTTCTGCTGGTCTTCAGCTCATCCTGCCCCCCCAGTACAAACAGAAATGAAAGTGTTTCCTTGTCAGAGTTCATGTTTGTGTGTGATTTTAGGTCCAATGTGTCATTAAAGTCTCTGGGAATGAAAGAACCAACGTAAACTCACTCATGTGAGGTTGTGCTGAAAAAAAGACCCAAACAAGTGAAGAAAACATGAAATGTGGAGGTAAAACGAGACGTAGTGCAATGGGAAATTTTGGTATAACAATGTTTTTTGCTTTTACACAAATCCTGTTTTCAAGTGAAAATTCCTTGGCAAGGTCATGCTCCTTTGACACAGAGACTAGCACGGTTGCCATGGGCGATATTTTGTCTAGTTGTTCCCAGCCTGCCCACTATGAGACAGCGTGTCTCTAAACATCTTCAGCTCACTCAGGACTGACTGTTCGTCTGACCAGTTGTACTGTGTGACTCCATTCATTGAATGTTTCTCTTTTCATTAAAACTCAAGAAAGACAGCTGATGTGTCAGGACATTCTTTTTTGAACAACAATTTTTGCCACCTCAGAAACTAGCCTCCACTCCAGAGGTCCAACATGTGTCTGTTGGTACTTACAGAACTTTCTTGGAGGCTTTGACCACCGGCAGCAGCCTCCGTAGAGCCCACTCTGAAGCTGAGAACTTCTTCAGGTCAAACACCTCCAGATCTTCTTCTGATGACAGTAAGATGAAGACCAGAGCTGACCACTGAGCAGGAGACAGTTTATCTGTGGAGAGACGTCCTGACCTCAGGGACTGTTGGACCTCCTCCACCAGAGAACGATCGTTCAGTTCATTCAGACAGTGGAACAGGTTGATGCTTCTCTCTGCAGACAGATCCTCACTGATCTTCTTCTTGATGTATTTAACTGTTTTCTGATTGTTCTGTGAACTTCTTTGTTTTGGTTCCATCAGACCTCTTAGGAGATTCTGATTGGTCTCCAGTGAAAGACCCAGGAGGAAGCGCAGGAACAAGTCCAGGTGTCCATTTGGACTCTGTAAGGCCTTGTCCACAGCTGTCCGATACAAACTGGTTGAAGAACGGTGAGTTGTTTGTTGATCTTCCAGCAGGTTGACTCCAGAGCTGATAAAGGTCAGATGGACATGAAGAGCAGCCAGAAACTCCTGGACACTCAGATGGATGAAGCAGAAGACCTGGTCCTGGTACAGGCCGCGCTCCTCTCTAAAGATCTGGGTGAACACTCCTGAATACACTGAAGCCTCTGTGACATCGAAGCCACACTCTCTCAGGTCTGCTTCATAGAAGATCAGGTTTCCTTTCTGCAGCTGCTCAAAAGCAAATTTTCCCAGAGACTCCACCATCTTCCTGGTCTCTGGACTCCAGTGTGGATCCGTCACAGCTCCTCCGTCATACTTGACCTTCTTCAGTTTGGCCTGGACCACCAGGAAGTGGATGTACATCTCAGTCAGGGTCTTGGGCAGCTCCCCTCCCTCTCTGGTTTCCAGGACGTTCTCCAGGACGTTCTCCAGGACCGTAGCAGTGATCCAGCAGAAGACTGGGATGTGGCACATAATGTGGAGGCTCCGTGATGTCTTGATGTGGGAGATGATCGTGGTCTGCTCCTCATCTCTGATCCTCTTCCTGAAGTATTCCTCCTTCTGTGGGTCAGTGAACCCTCTGACCTCTGTAACTATGTCAACATAGTCACACTCAGGAGGGATCTGATTGGCTGCTGCGGGCCGTGTGGTGATCCAGAGACGAGCAGAAGGAAGCAGGTTCCCCCTGATGAGGTTTGTCAGCAGCACGTCCACTGAGGTGGACTCTGTAACATCAGTCAGGTCCTCATTGTTGTGGAAGTTCAGAGGAAGTCGACTCTCATCCAGACCGTCAAAGATGAACACGACCTGGAACTCTTCAAAGTTGCAGATTCCTCTGGTTTCAGTGAAGAAGTGATGAACTAGTTCCACCAAGCTGAACTTTCTCTCTTTCAGCCCATTCAGCTGTCTGAAGGTGAATGGAAGCAGTAACTGGATGTCCTGGTTGGTTCTGCCTTCAGCCCAGTCCAGACTGAACTTCTGTGTTAGGACTGTTTTCCCGATGCCGGCCACTCCCTTCGTCATCACCGTTCTGATTGGTTCATCTCTTCCAGGTGGGGGTTTAAAGATGTCTTCCTGTCTGATGGTTGTTTCTGCTCTGTGTGGTTTCCTGGAAGCTGCTTCCATCTGTATGACTTCATGTTCTTTGTTGACCTCTCCGGTCCCTCCCTCTGTGATGTAGAGCTCCGTGTAGAACTGCTTCAGAAGGATTTTCTTTCCTGCTTTATCAATCCCCTCAGACACATCCTGGTACTTCTTCTGCAGCTTAGACTTCAGCTGCTTTTTACAAACTGCAACTAACGTACCTAAATGAAAGAACATAAAGACAGGGATTTAGTGTTTTATGAACTTCACTCAACAACTTAATTCTAAAAACAATCAATATCTGAACATCCGCTGATCAGCTGTAACTTTACGACGAGCTGTCCAATATTGAGTAGATTGCTTTTAAAACACCTCTGAACATTCAGGACGTGGAAGGGACAAGAACATCTGGGTTTCTAGTACCAGGATGTTAGAAGTACCGCCCTGATGGGCTGTGGGTTGAAGTGGAAAGTCCAGGTTTAAGATTTGGAGTGGAATTGGTCCCCACAGTTGCTATCAGAGCACATAAGGTCGGTATCTCAGAAGTCTGGAGGATGGATGAACACCTCAGATCCTTAATTGTGTTCTTAGACACCTTCCTAAGCAAGGTGTGACCAGAGACCTGTCTGCAGAAATGTTTAGGTGGGTGCTAAGATAAATTAATATTAAAACTGCTCAAATCTGTCTCAGCATCGCCGTTTCAGGTGTCGCTACCCAAATAACATATGAATATCCCTGACAGCTCTGGAGCTCCATCACCTCTCCTGGTGATCAAGAAGGCTCAAGAGCGCCTCTACTTCCTCCTTAAACTGAGGAAAGCCAGAGCCCCATCAGGAGCAGCTTCTACAGAGGCTCCATCGAGAGCATCCTGACGGGAGGGAAACACACCCGTTTCACAGTAGAGTTGTTGTGAAGTGAATCAATGCGACTGACCGGGACCATTTACCTGTTGCACCAGCTGCAGAGACTGGATCGTCCTGGACAACATGTTTTTCTGTTGGACATCAATGAAACATATTATTATCAGTTATTGTTTAAACAGGATAAAATCTTCATAGTAAGATGGTTTTGTGTTTTTTCCTTCTCTACAACAGACCTTTATCACTTTTCATGTTCTTTAAAATCGTCTTGGCCACCTCTCTGGTCTTTGAGGAGAACCTCTGCATCATCAGATTTACTGTGTCCAACACGTCCGCATGCTCCAGATGACACAGTTCTATCGGGTTGAAACCATCCTTTGATTGATCTGCATTATTCAGGTACCAGTGGAATTCCTTCAGCTCACTGGATTTCAAATTCTTCAAAGTGCCCTTCAACCACATTTTTACCTTAAAGAAAGAAATCATCATAAATTAAGTCTTAAAGGACTGAACAAGGAGAACAAAGTCAGAGAGAAACTGCAGTGTCATCATCATCATCATCATCATCATCATCATCATCATCATCATCATCATCATCATCATCATCATCATCATCATCATCATCATCACTCCAACAGGGGGAGTCTCCCCCAGCCCCAACAGGAAACACCAAACACTCACCCCCCCAGAGCCCACCCAGCTCTCCAGGGAGTCAGGAGTCCCCACTTCTGGAATTTACTGACAGGATGAACAACTTGGTGAATATTGGATTACAACTAACACTACGCCAAAATCCTTTGTTTAACCCCCCACATCACCCAACCCCTCCCAAACCACAACCCCGGAAACAGCGGTCAACCAAAAGTCACTGCCCCCCCCCACCTCCTGTGAACTACCATATTAGTGATGTCTGATATGGGCCGGGTCCAGGTTGTGATGTCAATATTAAAATTGTTCTGTCCCAGGAAAAGTCTGGGCCCCATGGAGTTAAATCAGCTTTATCTATCCCTGTGATGATAGGTAACAGAAAACGTATCAAACTGGTGAGAAATGAAAAAGGTTCAGTTAAATCTGCTAATCTGTTGAGTATAGCGTGTCATCCTCGAATCTCACCAGAGTCTACTGGGGATTTATATTTAGCCCTTTTAAATATCAGGTCTCTGGTAGGAAAATCTTTCTTAATCAATGATTTTATTAACGAGCACAACCTTGACTATGTTTTTAACTGAAACTTGGTTAAGTCAGGATAATAGTGCAGCAGTTCTTATTGAGTCAACACCGCAGAATTTTAGTTTCTTTAGTGAAGCAAGAATACATAGGAGAGGAGGCGGAGTTGCCACTCTGTTCGAGGACAGCTTCCAATGTAAGAAAATGTCTTATGGTCAATTTGATTCCTTTGAATATGTTGCCATTCAGTTAAAATCCCCCTGTCGAGCAATCTAAGCGACCATCTACAGACCCCCCAAATATGATGCAATGTTTTTTGATGAGTTTGACAAACTACTGTCAATTATGTGCATGGATTTTGATTGTGTTGTTTTAGTGTGTGATTTTAACATTCATGTTGATAATCCCAAAGATGGATGTGCTAAGGAACTTTTAAATATTCTGGATAATTTTGGGCTTTCTCAGCATGTCAAAGATTCAATGCATAACCGATGACATGTTTTAGATTAAATTATTTCCAAAGGTCTTAATATCTCAGAGGTTGTTGTGAACGATGTTGCTCTGTCTGATCACTACTGTGTATTGTTTATAATGACCCCTGTTGCCAATCCTATGAAAGGTGAAGCAGAGGTAATCAGAAAGCGTTATATAAATGATAACACCTGTGCATTATTCATCCAGGGTTTTACACCATCACAAACTCATTCCTCAGTTCTAGTTGATGACCTTGTTAACAGTTTCAGTTCCAATGTTATGACTGTTATTGATTCGATCGCCCCAAATAAGACCAAAGTTCTGTCCGGAAGGAAAAAGTCACCCTGGAGAAACGCCACAATGGTTAAGGCACAGAGAAGGACATGTAGACAAGCAGAACGCAAGTGGCGCAAAAACAAACTTCAGGTATATTACAACATTTATAAAGAGAGTCTTCGCAACTATAACCAGAAGCTGAAGAATGCAAGGCAATCGTATTTTTCAGAGATTATCAATAGAAACAGTAATAAGTAGTAATAAGTAATAAGAAACAGTCAGTTAGAGGTCCGGTTCGGCCAACTAAACCATAGTCCGAGAGCCTCCTCAGCTAACCAGGCTAAGCTAGCGGCGGACCGGCCCGTAGCAGCTGAGCGTAGCCGCTCCCCTGCAGCTCCCGAGCAGCCGGCCAGGCAGGGCAGCTGGGTGACGGTTCGGAGGAAGACTAGTCTTAAAGGGCTCACGGAACACCACCACCCGCTTCATGTGTCTAACAGATTTTCCCCACTTAGCGACACATCTGTTGAGAAACCGACCCTGGTGATTGGAGACTCCATAGTCAGACATGTGAAGCCGACTCCAGAGACCTTAGTTAGGTGCATCCCGGGGGCCAGAGCGGGCGACATAGAAGCAAATTTGAAGCTACTGGCAAAGGGTAATCGTAAATATGGTAAAGTTATCATCAATGTCGGAGCTAATGACTCCCGTCTTCGCCAGTCGGAAGTAACCAGAATGAATATTGTCTCGGTGTGTAACTTCGCCAAGACCATGTCGGACTCTGTAGGTTTTTCTGGCCCCCTCCCCAATCTGGCCAGCGATGACATGTTTAGTCGCATGCTCTCGCTCCGCCGCTGGTTGTCTCAGTGGTGTTCAGAAAACGACGTGGACTTTATTGACAACTGGGAGACATTCTGGGGAAAGCCCGGTCTGATTAGAAGGGACGGCATTCATCCCACCCGGGATGGTGCAGCTCTTATGTCTAGAAATCTGGCCAATGTTATTAGACACTCCCCCTGACAATGCAGGGTCCAGGCCAGGATGCAGAGCTGTAGTTTAACAGGGCTGGAGGCGAGGCTTAGTCAGTTAGAGGTCCGGTTTGGCCAACTAGACCATAGTCCGATAGAATCCTCTGCGGACCGGCCCGTAGCAGCTGAGCGTAACCGCTCCCCTGCAGCTCCCCGGCAGCTGGCCAGGCAGGGCAGCTGGGTGACGGTTCGGAGGAAGGGTAGTCTTAAAGGGCTCAGCGACACATCTGTTGCTTCTCAAGGACCAACGCCTGCCAACAAAACTGTAGGATTGCATTATGTAATTAGCGACTCTAAAACTGTAGGATTACATGATATTGGCGACTCTGGCCAGGTGCCTAGCAAAATAGAGGTGGTTGCAGTTCCCCGCCCTCCAAAAGTTCACCAGGTGCAGCGTTATAGAGGCGTTAACCAAGATAACCTTGTAAAAATTAAAACCAATGCACATTTGGTACCAATTACAGACCGAAAAATTAGATGCGGACTACTAAATATACGATCATTAAGCTCTAAGTCTCTGTTAGTAAATGATATAATTACAGAGAGCAGGAGTGATATTTTCTGCTTAACAGAAACATGGTTACAGGAGGAAGA
The DNA here is from genome assembly GCF_033807715.1 of Cololabis saira. Lineage (NCBI taxonomy): Eukaryota > Metazoa > Chordata > Actinopteri > Beloniformes > Belonidae > Cololabis > Cololabis saira. The sequence goes on along the minus strand of NC_084596.1, from coordinate 320,512 downwards.
GTATGTTAGTTTGAATGAATCAACTCCGCCCGGCTACTTTAATCATCACATTCCTAGAAGCACGGGCCGAGGCGGAGGAGTCGCAGCAATTTATAACTCCGGTCTCCAAACAAAAATTGAACCCAAGTGCAACTATAATACATTTGAAAGCCTCATGCTTGGTCTGAAATTTCCGAGCCGGAAATCAGAGAAGCCAGTTGTGTTAGTGGTAGTGTACCGGCCCCCTGCTGGTGCGTATCTGGAGTTTTTGTCTGAATTTTCAGATTTCCTTTCTGGATTATTGATCAGCACAGATAAATTCATCATAGTGGGTGATTTTAACATTCATATGGATGTTGAAAGCGATAATCTTAAATTAGCCTTCGATTCTCTTCTAGAATCAATGGGTATCTCACAAAAAGTGGATAAACCGACGCACTGTTTTAATCATACTCTCGATCTCGTTCTCACCTACGGTGTTGAAACTGATGGTCTGTTGGTGTCACCTGTAAACTCCCTCCTTTTATCCGACCATTACTTAATAACGTTTGAATTTAATTTTGTTGATGTTGAAGTGCAAAATAGGAGGTATTATTTTAGCAGATGTTTGTCTGATGAAGTTATTGTTAAATTTAGGGAGGCCATTGCTTATCTTACGACAGTGCGAAATAGTGATGTAGTCGAGGCCAGTGACCTGGGTTCTACCTCTGCAGATGTTGATTTCCTTGCTAGTAACACTGCTGATTTGTTGCATTCAGCTTTAGATGAAGTTGCTCCTTTGAAAAGGAGGGTTTCTAGCCACAGGAGCTTAACTCCCTGGTATAATTCAGATATCCGCATGTTGAAACAAAACGTGCGTAAAATGGAAAGGAAGTGGTACTCTTGTAGGTCTGTAGACTCTTATCGTGAATGGAAAGATATTTTAATAGTATATAAAAAAGCCATTCGCAAAGCCAGAACAGCTTATTATTCAACGTTGATAGAGGATAACAAAAGTAACCCACGTTTTCTGTTCAGCACTGTAGCCAGGCTGACAAAGAGTCACAACTCTGTTGAGCCGTGCATTCCTGCAGCTCTCAGTAGTGAGGACTTTATGGGCTTCTTCAACAGTAAAATCGCGAGAATTAGAGAAGAAATCAACCAGCCGGTTGTAGGTGTTTCTTCAGCTTTAGCGACTTCCCTAGGCTCTGACTTGTCTCTAGACTATTTTGATCCTATAGACCTCCCTGAGCTGACTTCACTCGTTAATAGAGCTAAGTCAACCACTTGTATGTTAGACCCCATCCCGACTCGTCTATTCAAACATATTTTTTCTCTTATTGGTACGACAATACTGGACCAAATTAACTTATCCCTAAGTTTAGGATATGTACCACAGGTTTTCAAAGTCGCAGTAATTAAACCTTTACTTAAAAAACCTTCTCTTGACCCAGACACCTTAGCTAATTATAGACCAATTTCCAACCTTCCATTTGTGTCTAAAATTCTGGAAAAGGCAGTTTCAAGCCAGTTATGTGACTATTTGTATAGAAATGATCTGTTTGAAGTCTTTCAGTCAGGGTTCAGAATGCATCATAGCACAGAGACAGCACTTGTTCGAGTCACGAATGACCTCCTTATGGCCTCAGATAAGGGATTAGTGTCCATACTGGTTCTACTGGACCTCAGTGCCGCTTTTGACACTATAGATCATGGCATTTTACTGCACAGGTTAGAGCATGTTGTTGGGATTAAAGGGACAGCTCTATGTTGGTTTAAATCATACCTATCTGACAGGTTCCAGTTTGTTCATGTACATGAGGTTTCTTCAGAACAGTCAAGGGTCTGTTATGGTGTTCCGCAGGGTTCAGTGCTAGGGCCAATCTTGTTCAGTTTATACATGCAGCCGTTGGGAAGTATAATCCAGAATCACGGCATACACTTTCATTGTTATGCTGATGATACGCAGCTCTATTTGTCTATGAAGCCGGATGAAACAGAACCGTTAGTTAAACTTCAGGCATGTCTTAGGGACATCAAGGACTGGATGTCCAGAAATTTCCTGCTTCTAAATTCAGATAAAACAGAGGTTATCATTCTTGGTCCAGAGCATCTTAGGAAGGGATTAGATGGTGTTGCGATGGCTTCCAGTGCAACTGTGAGAAATCTTGGTGTTATTTTCGATCAGGATTTGTCGTTTAAACCATATGTCAATCAGGTTTGTAAAATAGCCTTTTTCCATCTCCGTAATATTGCAAAGATTAGGAAAATCCTCTCACAGAGTGATGCAGAAAAACTAGTTCATGCGTTTGTATCTTCTAGACTAGATTACTGTAATGTGTTGTTAGCAGGATGTCCAAGTAATTTGCTGAATAGGCTCCAGCTGATCCAAAATGCAGCAGCACGAGTACTGACAGGAATTAGCAGGAGAGACCACGTCTCTCCAGTATTAGCGTCGCTCCATTGGTTACCCGTAAAATTCAGAATCCAATTTAAAATTTTATTACTTGCGTATAAAGCCCAAAACGGCTTAGCTCCGCATTATTTGCAAGACCTGATAGTGCCTTATGTTCCTGTCAGAGCTCTCCGTTCTCAGAGTGCAGGTTTACTTGTAGTTCCTAGAGTATCTAAATGTAGATTTGGAGGGCGGGCGTTCTGCTATCAGGCGCCACTACTATGGAACCAACTTCCAATCTGGGTTAAGGGGGCTGACACCACCTCCACCTTTAAAACTAAACTTAAAACATTTCTGTTTAGTAAAGCCTATAGTTAGTGTTTAGTAAACCTCTAGCTGGTGTTGGTAAATCTCTAGGTAGTGTAAACTTTAGTGTGTCAGAGTCGCTCCTGTGGTTTCTTGTGCTGGCCCCCCCCTTCTCCTCCCTTTTCTCTCTTTTGTCCATGTTGCAGCATCCTTTGCCGGACACCGGAACCTGCAGGTGGTCGTGGGTGGCTTGTAGCTTGCATTACGGAGCACAAGTCTTTCCCCGACCCTGCACCCCAACCTGGGACTTGCTGATTGGGCCGGAGCTTCGGGAGCTGCGTGCTGGCCTGCGGTCCCCACCCCTGGTCATCCCGTTGCTGCCCCCCCCTTCTCCTCCCTTTTCTCTCTTTTGTCCTGCAGGTGGCCATGGGTGGCTTGTAGCTTGCATTACGGAGCACAAGTCTTTTCCTGACCCTGCACCCCAACCTGGGACTTGCTGATTGGGCCGGAGCTTCGGGAGCTGTGTGCTGGCCTGCGGTCCCCACCCCCGGTCATCCCGTTGCTGCTTCCACCTGCCTGCTGTGCTGTTGCCGTCCCTGACCCACCAGTCTGGCCCTCGGCAGGAGGGTCCCCCCTGATGAGCCTGGTCCTGCTCAAGGTTTCTTCCCTCCTAAAGGGGAGTTTTTCCTTGCCACTGTTTGGCTTAAGGTTTTTCTCCCACTAGGGGAGTTTTTACCTGCCATTGTTTATGTAATAACTGCTCGGGGGTCATGTTCTGGGTATGGGTCTCTGTAAAGCGTCTAGAGACAACTCTGTTGTATTAGACGCTATATAAATAAAATTGAATTGAATTGAATTGAATAATACTCGCACACTGTTTTCTGTGGTAGAAAGACTGACAAACCCCGCAGCCTCAATCCCACCTGAACTGATGTCAAAAAAGACCTGTAATGACTTTACTGACTTTTTCACAAACAAAATATTACAGATAAGACAAAAAATGTGCTCCAGCTCAGGAACGATAACACTCTGGCCTTCCTATCCTGTAGTAAAGCTGGGACAGTTCAGCATATTAGATAATACAACCCTAACGGAAACAGTTTCAAAATTAAAGCCCACAACATGCTGTCTTGATATTCTGCCTTCAAACTTTTTTAAAACAGTTTTTAACTGCATAGTGCCGGATGTATTGCACATAATAAATACTTATCTTCAAACAGGCCAGTTTCCCCAGGCCTTGAAAACTGCAGTAATAAAACCTCTTCTAAAAAAATAAAATCTGGATGCTACAATACTTAGTAACTATAGGCCAATATCAAATCTGCCATTTTTGGGGAAAATCATTGAAAAGGTGGTTTTCCAGCAAATCCATGCTTTTATAATGCAAAACAACCTCTTTAATGTATTTCAGTCTGGACTTCGGCCTCACCACAGCACTGAGACTGTACTCATCAAAGTCCTAAATGATATTCATCTGAATAATGATGCAGACAAATCCTCTGTTCTGGTATTATTGGATCTGAGTGCTGCCTTTGACACAGTTGATCATAACATTCTTCTCAGCAGACTGGAAAAGTGGGTGGGACTTACCGGCACTGTGCTTCAATGGTTTAAATCTTACTTACAAGATAGGGCCTTCTTTGTGTCAATAGGAAACCATGAGTCTAAGAGAACCAAGATCACATGTGGGGTTCCTCAAGGGTCTATTCTCGGACCGCTTCTATTCAACATCTATATGCTACCGCTAGCTCAGATTATGGAACATCACAACATTTCCTACCATACTTATGCGGATGACACACAGCTCTATATTTCAATGTCACCACATGACTACAGGCCCCTACTCTCATTGAGTAACTGTATTCACCAAATCAATGAGTGGATGTGCCAGAATTTTCTCCAGCTAAATGCAGAAAAGACAGAGGTGATCATTTTTGGCCCTAAAAATGAAAGGGAAAAGCTCAGCGCTCACCTTGGCTCCATGTCATTGACAGCTACAAATCAAGACAGAAATCTGGGTGTAATTATTGACTCAGACCTGAACTTCAACAGCCAACTAAAGTTTATCACCAAATCTGCCTATTACCACCTAAAAAACATTGCTAGAATTAAGGGGATTCTGTCTAAACAAGACATGGAAAAACTTATTCATGCATTCATTTTCAGTAGGTTGGATTATTGCAATGGCATCTTTACAGGCCTTAACAAGAAATCTATCAGGCAGCTGCAGCTGATCCAGAACGCTGAAGAATCCTTACAAACACCAGGAAACTGGACCACATTACACCGGTCAAGAAATCACTACACTGGCTTCCAGTGAGTCAAAGGATAGAGTTTAAAATCTTACTGCTGGTCTAAAAGCACTGAATGGTCTTGGACCAAAATACATGGTTGATCTGTTAGTTCCTATGAAGCTCCCAGACCCCTGAGGTTCATCTGGATCTGTTAGTTCCTATGAAGCTCCCAGACCCCTGAGGTTCATCTGGATCTGTTAGTTCCTATGAAGCTCCCAGACCCCTGAGGTTCATCTGGATCTGTTAGTTCCTATGAAGCTCCCAGACCCCTGAGCTTCATCTGGATCTGTTAGTTCCTATGAAGCTCCCAGACCCCTGAGGTTCATCTGGATCTGTTAGTTCCTATGAAGCTCCCAGACCCCTGATGTTCATCTGGATCTGTTAGTTCCTATGAAGCTCCCAGACCCCTGAGCTTCATCTGGATCTGTTAGTTCCTATGAAGCTCCCAGACCCCTGAGGTTCATCTGGATCTGTTAGTTCCTATGAAGCTCCCAGACCCCTGAGGTTCATCTGGATCTGTTAGTTCCTATGAAGCTCCCAGACCCCTGAGGTTCATCTGGATCTGTTAGTTCCTATGAAGCTCCCAGACCCCTGAGGTTCATCTGGATCTGTTAGTTCCTATGAAGCTCCCAGACCCCTGAGGTTCATCTGGATCTCTTAGTTCCTATGAAGCTCCCAGACCCCTGAGGTTCATCTGGATCTGTTAGTTCCTATGAAGCTGTTACATCCCTGTAAATTTGCTATTTTTATTTACTATTTTTGTTTATTTATTATTTATGAGTATCTGCTACTGGGGTGCAGAGGTTTGGTTGGGCGAGTGTGTTTACTGTTGGAGGTGGCCTTTACTAATTCACCTGTGAGCTCAGGTCCACTGGTGTGGGAGGAGTTGGAGCTGCTGCAGGTCTGATGGAGAGCGACGCCCACCTCTACCGGAAGCCAACCAGAGGAAACTTCTCCCCTACAAAGCTGCTGCTGGAGCAGTGCTCTTTGGCAGTCGTCTCACACCACCTCATGTGTGAAGACGTGCTGTCCGTTCTGTCTGATGTTGTGAGAGCTTTGGGGGCCAAATGTTTGGTTTCCCTCAGCCATTCTGCCCAAGCAGTTTGTGGCCCTGCTGAATCTTGTTGATTGAATAACTTGTGAAAGTAATGGAAAACAGTAAGGTAAATATTAGATAGCTCCAACGCTTGAGTTGTATGTAAAAGCCTACTTTGATGAGGATTGGTTTAGAGTAGTTAGTATAGTTAATATTATTGTAATTTTGTTTTGGTTAAAGGTTAGGTTTAGTTAGTGGATTTATTATTTTAAGGTTAGGGTCCAGGGGCCTCATTTAAAATGGAGTGCGTAGAATTCATACTAAAAGTGCACGTACGCCCAAAAGCCGAAAATGGCGGGCGCAAAAAAAAATCTGGATTTATAAACCCGCGTGCACGCAGACTTCCACGCAATGTTCCCTTTATGAATCACAGTCCACCTGGAAAGCTGCGCAGCTGAATCCGCCCCATATCCCGCCCTCAACACGCCCATAAATCCATATGGATGAGCCTACTGAGCATACGCAGTGGCTTCCTGCAGCCTGTTAGGGATGAATGCGTCAGAATGAATGAACGTGTCGAGCCACCGTGCCACTGAATTTCGCTGAGATCTGAGATCTAGATGTTGTGGATGATGTGGAGAGAGGACAGTGAAACGAGATTATTTAGTGGTCACAGTAAAAGTAGAAAAAGTATATAAATAGTATAAAATAAAGCGAGTGAGTGGCAGCACGTCGTTGCTGCCCGTTAGTGCCACGATCGCACAACGCAATTTCCACTGGGGACAGGGGGGACATGTCCCCCCCACTTTTCAAAAGGATGTATTTGTCCCCCCCACTTTTTACAGTTTAAAAACTAACGGTAGGCTCAGCAAATCATCAAGACACTCGGGACGGCGGCCCGGCAGCCCCCGCTCCCCCTCCTCCCTCCCGTCTCCCCTCAGAGCTGCTCTAGGCTGATTTATGGTTCCGCGTTACACCAACGCAGAGCCTACGGCGTAGGGTACGCAGCGACGCGCACCTACGCTGTACCCTACGGCGTAGGCTCTGCGTTGGTGTGACGCAGAACCATAATTCCAGCTTAAAAGTAAACAACATGAGCGCACGTACCCGTGCATGACAGGCAGACACACACGGGGAGAAGAGACTATTTCTTTAATTTATATTTTTTTTAAAACTTTATCCTTATGAACGCAATTGTTATATAGTCCAACTTTCCTTATTTTAATCAGAACACTTTCTTTTTTCCTCTTCGGCGTGGAGTAGTGCTCGGAGCGGCAGCCCCCCCCCCCCCGCCGCCTGCTCCGTTATCAGCACTATTTTATTATAAGTGTGATATATGTTGTGATATGTGATGACATTATTAAGAGTATGACATGAATCTGGCTTCATTTCACCACCTCACAGCCTGCGTCGCCAGTTCCCCGTGTCTTAAGTAAATTCTTACGGGAGGGTGAGGGTTGCCGTAAAGATACGCAGATTTTTCGGTTAGTTTTTTCTTTTTAGATCCGAGGCTTTGCGTAGAAGGTGGCTTCCGCAACTTTCAGGCGCTTTTTCTGCGCAAGCAAGCTTTATAGATGAGGCCCCAGTTCTTTATGCTTATTTCTTTGGTTTATGTTGGAGTTATTTTCTTTATATAAACTTTTGTTCTTGGGTTTAAATTGTAAACTGTTTTCCATGCTGTTGCACTTCAACTTGAACAAAAGAACCATTTGGTCAAAATAAAAACATATCTTTACTCGCAAAACCTGCCTTTCATTTGCGTATTCTGTGATCCCTAGTAGCAGAGTACGTAATATAAGCTCCCAGACCCCTGAGGTTCATCTGGATCTGTTAGTTCCTATGAAGCTCCCAGACCCCTGAGGTTCATCTGGATCTGTTAGTTCCTATGAAGCTCCCAGACCCCTGAGGTTCATCTGGATCTGTTAGTTCCTATGAAGCTCCCAGACCCCTGAGGTTCATCTGGATCTGTTAGTTCCTATGAAGCTCCCAGACCCCTGAGGTTCATCTGGATCTGTTAGTTCCTATGAAGCTCCCAGACCCCTGAGGTTCATCTGGATCTGTTAGTTCCTATGAAGCTCCCAGACCCCTGAGCTTCATCTGGATCTGTTAGTTCCTATGAAGCTCCCAGACCCCTGAGGTTCATCTGGATCTGTTAGTTCCTATGAAGCTCCCAGACCCCTGAGGTTCATCTGGATCTGTTAGTTCCTATGAAGCTCCCAGACCCCTGAGGTTCATCTGGATCTGTTAGTTCCTATGAAGCTCCCAGACCCCTGAGCTTCATCTGGATCTGTTAGTTCCTATGAAGCTCCCAGACCCCTGAGGTTCTTCTGGATCTGGTTTGTTGTGTGTCCCAAGAACCAGAACCAAGCAATGTGAGGCAGCGTCCAGTTATTCTGCTCCTCAGCGGTGGAACAAACTTCCTGTAGACCTGAGGTCTGCTCCAACTGTAGATCCTTTAAATCAGGATAAAAAACATTACTGTTTACTCAAGCGTACTCTTAAATTAAACTTACCTGCTGTATTCTACTGCCCTTATTTTTAACAGCTTGTGGTTTTTATTATTTTCCTTCTTTTCTTATTCTTACCTATTTGTTATTTACTGTCTAATTATGTCTTGCCGCTTTTAATGTCAATGTAAAGCACTTTGAATTACCTCGTGTTGAATTGTGCTATATAAATACATTTGCCTTGGCTTGCCTTCAGCTGAAGGAGCTGAAGAACAAGGAACTCTTGAGTTTCTCATTCAGGAACAAAGGAGGTTGTGATTTAAGACTAAGACCAGTTTGACTTACAGTATAGCTGTCATTCCTGGAGATCATCCCTTTCCTGGAGTCATCCTGGTCCTGAGACGTCACATTGTCACGTGTTTGAGGCTGATTGCTGCAGAAATGGAGAGAAAAGAGGATTGGTCTGCAGATACTTGACTGTGATTGGTTGACAGGTCCATGTAACAGCTTCTGAAGTCTTGTTGTGAAGCGATAACACTCTATGTACAGACGGCTGCTTCAGTCATCCACTCAAACGCGTCAGTCAAGGTTTGTGTTATTCACCTTGAACTCTGCATCACAGACGATCCCTGCTGCACTTTAACTGCTTTATTCACGTTCTGTCTCTTCCTCTATTGTTTGTGTTCTGAACGATCATTACAAACTTCTGAAGTGGATTATTTTTGAATAATTATCTCTGTTCTGAGCCTCAGCTGAGGATACGGAGTTTGCTAAAGCTACTGCAAGACCACAGCAGCCAACATTAGCTCAGGTTCTGCAAAAGCAACAGACAACGACAAGAGGCAAGAGACAAGAGACGACCCACGGTGTTGGGACTGAGTGGGCTGTCGGCGCGGTGCTAGCCGGGGGGCTAACCGGTCGGAGGAAAGCCCAGCCGGCTGAGTTTTGTTTATAATACTTATTCTACTCATTTTATTTATTTTTATTACATTTATCTGTTGCAAATAAAACCTGCCTTCCAATTCATTGCATTTTTCATTGCATTTTTAGACTAGTTATTTTTGTGGTAGAAGTATCGTATCGGTACTTGGTATCGGCAAGTACACAAGTTAAAATACTCGTACTCGGTGTGATAAAATTGTATCGGGTCATCCCTACTCTCTGGTCCTGGTCTAGATTTAGGTGGTCGTGTCTCACCTCTGAGCTTCTCGTCCTCTCTTCTGTTCCAGAGGAACTGTCTCGTCCTCCCCCTGATCCATGCTGCTGCCTTCACACACTTCCTGCCTTCATCTGCAGAGGAAACAACATCAACTCACCTTTACCTGATACAAGCAGGACAAATGTGGTGTAAAGCCTGGATTATGGTTCTGCTTTAAACCAATGCAGAGCCTACACCGCTGCCACGACGCCGTTGCCGCGACGCCATTGCCGCAACGCTGTTGCCGCGACGCCGTTGCCGTGAACCTTCGTTCTTCTCCGTCTCTCCATTTCTCCGTGGTGCCAAACCCCCCAGAGCGCTAGCTGAGACTTTGTTTAAATTCCGGCTTTTCTGGTCACAGTGAATCAAAGATATAAGGAAAATTAAAGCTGCAAGCAGCGATGAACGGGCCCTCGCACTCACGTCCACCGCCCCCCATAAGCATATCAGAAATGACAGCACCCTAAACTCTCTATGTCAAACCCTTAAAAAGTTATAGCAGAAAATAGGGACAACCAATCAGAAGAAGGGGCGGGGCTAATTCAGGCCAACGAAGCTTAAGGACTCATTACAGAGTCCCATGACACCACCCACAACTCTCTATGTCAAACCATTCAAAAGTTATGGCAGAGAAAAGTATTCTAGGGGGCGCTGTTGAGCCGTTAGGCCACGCCCATTAATGCAAACCATGAAATATCAAATTTATCGCCAAGTCTGCCTTGCATGCAAAATTTGGTGACTTTTGGAGAACTATCAAATATGGACCAATCACATGAAGGGGGGGCGCGCCTTTTGGCGTCTAGCGTCGTCACGGTAACACTTTTGAAAGAGAAAAGTAATGCGTGGTGTCGCAGGATGGAGACGCATATTTTGATGTATAACACACCTGGGTGCACATTACGGTTCGGGCTGAATTAACTGCCGAAGGAATGGCATACATTTCGCCAAAATGACACAATTTATTCAAAATAGCCGACATCCTGTTCGGTTTCAGCCATGGCTCCAAGAGACTTTTCTTTTAGTTGTGCCATGATAGAGGTGTGTAGCGATTTTCGTGCATGTACGTCAAACCGTATTGTGGGGCTTGAGGCACAAAGTTTTCCGGGGGGCGCTGTTGAGCCATTTTGCCACGCCCATTAATGCAAACCATGAAATATCAAATTTATCGCCAGGCCTGGCTTGCATGCCAAATTTGGTGCCTTTTGGGGAACTATCAAATATGGACCAATCAGATGAAGGGGGGGTGCGCTTGTTGGCGTCTAGCGTCGCCACGGTAACACTTTTGAAAGAGAAAAGTAATGCGTGTAGTCGCAGGATGGAGACGCACATTTTGATGTATAACACATCTGGGTTCACGATACGGTTCGGGCTGAATTAACTCTCGAAGGAATGGCATATATTGCTCCAAAACTACGCAATTAATTCAGAATGTTCAAAATGGCCGACTTCCTGTTCGGTTTCGCCCATGGCGCCAAGAGACTTTTCTTTTAGTTGCGACATGATACAGGAGTGTACCAATTTTCGTTCATGTACGTCAAACCGTATTATGGGGCTTGAGGCGCAAAGTTTTTTTCTGTCTGAACCAACCAGATGAAGGGTGGCCGCGCATTTTGGCGTCTAGCGTCGCCACGGTAACGCTTTTGAAAGAGAAAAGTAATGCGTGTAGTCGCAGGATGGAGACGCACATTTTGATGTATAACACACTTGGGTGCACGTTACGGTTCGGGCTGAATTAACTTTCGAAGGAATGGCATAAATTTCGCCAAAATGACACAACTAATTCAAAATGGCCGACTTCCTGTTTGGTTTCGGGCATGACGCCAAGAGACTTTTCTTTCAGTTGCGCCATGATGCAGGTGTGTACCGATTTTCGTGCGTGTACGTCAAACCGTATCGTGGGGCTTGAGGCACAAAGTTTTCAAGGGGGCGCTGTTGAGCCATTTTGCCACGCCCATTAATGCAAACCATTAAATATCAAATTTTTCGCCAGGCCTGGCTTGGTGCAAAATTTGGTGACTTTTTGGGCACGTTTAGGGGGGCAAAAAGGCCCTCCTTTCGTCAGAAGAAAGAAACAAAGAAAGAAAGAAAAAAAAAATCCTACAGATACAATAGGGCCTTCGCACTGAAGGTGCTCGGGCCCTAACTATTCGTTTTACTCTAAAACATCTCATGAAAACACCACCAATATTGCTACGTGAAAACGGGGCCTGAGACTCTCTGCTGGCATTTCCGACTTCAGGCGGGTTTTTCTCGGTGCATTGAAGGTGTAAGTACGTTTCTATCATGTAAAAGTCCCCCCCCACGCAGCTTTACCCGCTCTGGAGCTCCTTAATGTCTCCAACAGCTGGAAACAGCTTGAAAAAGCTGGAAAAAAGCTTGAACAACAGCTGGAAACAGCTGGAAACAGCTGCTCAGCTGCTCTAGAGGCGGATAAACACCTTACCTTCAGTTGGTGGACAGAATCCTCTTGAGACCCGGGAAAAACCTGTTTCCTGTCCTGATTAAACTATTTAAAGTCGCTCACAGCAACTGAACAGCTTCACAATAGATGGAAGTGACGGACACTATTTACATCCGTTTCCACATAAGCTCCTCCCTTCACTTCCTGTTTTTACCTCCTAATTTATTCCTGCTGGACGTGGATGAACTCAGCAAAACAATCCCTGGAATGACCAAATGAAGAAGTCTGACAGCGAGCTAAGAAACAACGATATAATCAAAGTTTGTTCCTTTAGCTCATAATAAGCGGTAACCCTGGAAACCACCCGGGGTCATAAATGAGCCGTAAAAGGGTTGGTCCGGGGGAGAGGCAGCAGCTCCGTTTACAGGAAATCACATGAGTCTTTATCAGAGTAGAAGGAAACTGCATGAAGGAGGAACCAAAGAGAAAACTCTGACCCACGACCACCAAGTCAGGACGATCCGTTCACGTCTAAATACACACTCAGGGGAGAATCAGGGCCAGGCAGGAGAAAGATGAAAATAATATTTTAGAGGAGGAAGATTTTTTTTCCTTATGCACTTCGAGAAAAAAGTAGAAATGTCGAAAAAAAAAGTCGAAATGTTGAGAAAAAAGTCGAATCGTGAATAAAGTTGAACAATAAGGTTCAGAATACAAGAATTGGCTTTACGATATTGATTTGAAAACATATTACACATATGCAGTTGCATAACTTCAGAAACTTACCCTTAACGTTCCACTCCAAGGATGTTGTTAGGAATTCTGTCCTCGGACCCAAGCGCACGACACCAGACAGGTTTAGGATTTAGCCCAAAAAAGGAATAGTTTATTTTCTCCAAAAACTGCCTCCTTAAATGGCAGGGGAAAAGAAAACTCACTGTAACGAATTACAGGAAAAAAAATCCTCAACAAAAATCCACAAATGTAATCAAAGACTCCAGAGAAACCACGACCAAGCACACGAGTGAGAACAATGAACTCACAAGCTGCAGCTGCGTCCAGGCACGCTCCCGTATCGGCTCGGCTGCGTCGCCGGGCGCGTCGCCAGGGGCGTCGCCGGGCGCGCAGATCTCTGGCTGCGTTGACTGATTTCTGCAGCAAGATCTGGCTGCGGGGAAACCTCTGCTGGCCGAAACCTAATAGCTGGGAGGGAATATGTCAAAAATCATAAAGATTGTGCACTTAGTGAAAGGTTTTTGATATGTGGCATGTTAGTTATGGACATGAGGTTTTCAAAAACCACCGTAAACAAATTGGGACGCCCCCTAGTGGCCGGATTACAAAAGATTGCCCTCTAGTGGACATCAAAAATACTGCATTTAAATTACTTATTGGAACTTTAGTGCACACAAATATTACTGCATTAAACATTTTTATTTGCCCTCTAGTGGACATATAAGTTATTGCATTTAAATGCATTTATTTACCCTCTAGTGGACACATAAATTACTGCATTAAAAGTACTTATTTGCCTTCTAGTGGACACATAAGTTACTGCATTTAAATGCATTTATTTTCCCTATAGTGGACACATAAATTACTGCATTAGAATTACTTATTTGCCCATTAGTGGAAATAATATTTACTGCATTAAAATTACTTTTTTGCCCTCTAGTGGACATAATAATTACTGCATTTAAATTGATTTATTTGCCCTCTAGTGGACACATACATTACTGCATTAAAAGTACTTTTTTTCCCTTTAGTGGAAAGATACATTGCTGCATTAAAATTACTTATTTGCCCTCTAGTGGACATATAAATTGCTGCATTAAAATTACTTATTTGCCCTCTAGTGGACACATAGGTTACAGCATTTAAATGCATTTATTTGCCCTCTAGTGGACATATAAATTACTGCATTTAAATGGATTAATTTGCCCTCTAGTGGACATATACATTACTGCATTAAAATTGATTTATTTGCCCTCTAGTGGACACATAAATTACTGCATTTAAATGCATTTATTTGCCCTCTATTGGACACATAAATTACTGCATTTAAATGGATTTATTTTCCATCTAGTGGACATATAAAATACTGCATTTAAATCCATTTATTTTTCCTCTAGTGGACACATAAATTACTGCATTAGAATTACTTATTTGCCCATTAGTGGAAATAATATTTACTGCATTAAAATTACTTTTTTGCCCTCTAGTGGACATAATTACTGCATTAAAATTACTTATTTGCCCTCTAGTGGACATATAATTTACTTCATTTAAATGCATTTATTTGCCCTCTAGTGGACACATAAATTACTGCATTTAAATTGATTTATTTGCCCTCTAGGGGACACATAAATTACTGCATTAAAAGTACTTTTTTCCCTTTAGTGGAAAGATAAATTACTGCATTGAATTAATTTATTTGCCCTCTAGTGGACACATAATTTACGGCATTCAAATGCATGTATTTGCCCTCTAGTGGACACACTTAAATTATTGCATTTAAATGCATTTATTTTCCCTCTAGTGGACGCATACATTTCTGCATTAAAATTACTTATTTTCCCTCTATAGACATATAACTTACTGCATTTATATGCATTTATTTGCCCTCTAGTGGACACATAAATTACTGCATTTAAATGCATTTATTTTTCCTGTAGTGGACATATACAGAAAGATATCCAGAAAGATATCCGAGCTAAGCGCAGCCCTTCTGGATACAGCTGTGTGGGACCCCTCCACCTGTCCACGGCCCTCTTCCTGCTCTACACCCAACCGCGAACCACCCTGGTCTGAAGTGGTGATTCGCGGTCGCAAGAAGCACTCAGACAGGGCCACCTCTCCTCCTCCTCCCCTGAGCCTCTCCAACCGCTACACGGCTTTGTCTGCGGATGAAAACCCGGTCCATCCGGCTGATGTCCCCTCACCTGCGGTTCCACCTCTGCACCTGAAAACGGCGCCGGCCGACACCCAAGCCCCTCCACTGTCAGCTGGCGACACCCAGGAGCCCCCGGTCTACGACCTACTCTGCCCGACGGAAAATCTTGAAGGAGGCCGTGCTCCGAGGCTCCGGTGGTCCTCCTCGTCCTCGCCCGGAGCCGGCAGGGAATCCCCCTCCCTCGTCTGATGCCGTAGCAGCAGCCTCACCACCTCACCCGTCTACCCGGGAACTCAGCGTGGACCTTGCATCCCCCAATCTTGAGTCCCCACAACCTTGTTCTCCTCGCCCCCTCTTCTCCCGAACTACACTGATCGTGGGAGACTCAATATTCTGGAATATTCGGTTCTCCAACGCAGTCACACATTCCTTCCCTGGAGCCACAGTCCCGGTGATTCTGGGTAAACTCCCTGCTCTGCTGCAGTCTCTTCCATCCTCCATAACTCGCATCATCGTACATGTGGGATCCAATGATTCCTCCAAACCGCCCTCTGAGCTTTTAAAAAAGGATTTTAATGAACTGTTCACCTTCCTGAAAAACTGTGGGAAGTCCATTTTTATTAGCGGTCCCCTTCCAACGCTGTCTCGGGGAGCATGGTGCTTCAGCAGACTGCTGTATCTGAGCTCTTGGCTACAGAACACCTGCAGAGCTCTTAACATTGGTTTTATCGACAATTTTAATCTTTTCTGGAATCGTCCCTCTTTTTACAGACCCGACGGAGTTCACCCAAACAGGTTGGGCAGCCGCATGTTAGCTGCAAACATTCAGCACACTGTTCTGTCTGCTCCACGTGAGTGACTATTTTCCTGTCACACCCACACTTCCAGCTCGGACCCGGAGTCTTCTTCTCCACCTGTGGAGCCAGCTGCTCACAGCACTGCCCCCCTCTCCAGCTGCCCCCACAGGTCACAGTCATCACTGCCACCCCCACCAGATAATTTTTCCAGAAAGCCAGCTACATCTGGCGTTACTCACACACCAGATCCTCAACTGATCCATCCCCTGGTCACCACCCGTTTCCTCAGATCCACAGACCCACTGGTTTTAACAGAGACAATCTTGTTTTTATCATCCCGGTACATTGTGGTCATGAGCGCACGTTCAGCGCAGACATTGACTTGGCTGTGCTGAACGCGCGCTCTCTTTTAAACAAAACCTTTATTTTAAATGATCTTATTGTACATCATAAACTTGATGGTATTCTTTTAACAGAGACATGGCTTGGCACGGACACTGCATTTTCCCTCATCCAGGCTTCTCCACCAAATTTTAATTTTTTATTTACTACACGGGGTGTTAGAAAGGGAGGCGGCACAGCTTCAATTTTTAAAAACACATTGGCTGCAAGGGAGGTCTCTTTTAACAACTACTCCTCATTTGAACACCTTGCTTTTGTTTTCCGCAGTCCTCCTATTCTTTGTTTAACTGTATATAAACCACCCCATCACTCCAGTGTTTTTATCAGTGAATTTTCTGAGCTTTTATCAATCATACATACCACTTACAACATAATTTTAATAACTGGTGATTTTAATCTGCACATTGACAATACCTCCGACCCACTGTCGAGAGATTTTTTAAACCTTTTAAACTGCATGGATTTTACCCAACATGTCACACAGCCAACAGAGGACACACCCTGGACCTGGTCATAACCTATGGCCTGTCCACAGGTGTGTCCTCTGTTGTCGACCTGGCTGTGTCTGACCATTACTGCGTGTTTTTTAACATCACCAGTCTTAATCATCAGGAAGCCTCGATGAGAACGGTGAGGAAACGCTACCTAACTTCTGAAGTGGCTGCAAATTGTATTGAGATTTTACAGAGCACTCATGCTGATGTTTTACCTGCATCATGTGATTTTATTGTTAATAATTTTAATAGGAAACTGGAATCCACTCTGAACTCAGTTGCTCCACTTTTAACAAAAACCATAAAAACTAAGCCTACACCCCCATGGAGAACTGAGGAAGTCAAAAAATCAAAAAGAAAATTCAGGGGTGCTGAGAGAAGGTGGAGAAAAAGTAAACTTACAATACATTATCAAATATTTCGTGAACAACTCAAATCCTACAATAAAACTGTCAAACAGGCAATAATTGCTCATTTCTCAAAACTCATTACAGACAATAAAAACAATCCTAAATTTATTTTCTCCACCTTCAATCTTTTAACCAATGTACATTTTAAGAAATCCTCACAAACACCAACAGACAATTGTGAGGATTTTGCAGACCACTTTGGAAGTAAAATTGAGAACATTAGGTCCCGTCTTTTAACACATCAAAATGTCATTTTTAACACATCTGGACAGTTGCTTTTATCCGAGGAAACACTGGAGAGTTTTGCCCTGGTTGATGCGAGGACCCTTGGTTGAGTTTTCTCCCAGGTAAACCCAACAACCTGCCTTTTAGACCCTATTCCCACATCACTTTTAAAGACATTTCATGAATTCTTTGAGGAACAGATTTTAAATATAGTAAATTACTCTCTTCAGACGGGTGTCTTCCCTGCTGCCTTTAAAATGGCAATGATGAAGCCCCTTCTGAAGAATAGCAATTTAGATCACAGCATTTTTAATAACTACAGACCTGTATCCAACTTACCCTTTTTAAGTAAGATTTTAGAAAAGCTGGTTTTTAACCAAGTAAATTATTTTTTAATAAGAAACAATATTTTAGAGAAATTTCAGTCTGGCTTTAGGATGAACCACAGCACCGAGACAGCCCTTTTAAAGATTTTAAATGACATCAGGTGCAATTTAGATAACCGCAAACTGACAGTCTTGGTTCTAGTGGATCTTAGTGCCGCCTTCGATGCAGTAGACCATCACATTTTATTAAACAGACTGAAGCACCTGGTGGGCCTCTCTGGTACTGTTTTTAACTGGTTCCGCTCCTATCTCACAGATCGATCTTTCTTCGCAAGTTTGGATACATGTTCCTCCAGAATGCATGAAATTAAGTGTGGGGTCCCCCAAGGGTCAATTTTAGGTCCACTTCTTTTTAACCTTTACATGCTTCCCTTGGGGGACGTCATCAGGAGACACAGCATCAGCTTCCACAGCTACGCTGATGACACACAGCTGTACATCGCGTCTCCTGATGACACAGGGCCACTTGACGCCCTTTTTAACTGTATTTTAGATATTAAGTCATGGATGGCAGATAATTTCCTACAGCTCAACCAGGAAA
The DNA here is from genome assembly GCF_033807715.1 of Cololabis saira. Lineage (NCBI taxonomy): Eukaryota > Metazoa > Chordata > Actinopteri > Beloniformes > Belonidae > Cololabis > Cololabis saira. The sequence continues at coordinate 302,329 of NC_084596.1, read as the reverse complement.
AAACAGAGGTTTTAGTTATTGGTCCTGAAGGCCAGAGAGAGAAACTTTTACCAAAACTACAAGATTTTAAACCTTCGCAATGTGTAAAGAACCTGGGTGTTATTTTTGACTCTGAGCTCACTTTTATTCCACACATAAAGAATATTACGAAGATAGGTTTTTACCATGTCAAGAATATAGCCAGAGTCCGCCCGTTTCTCTCTCAGGTCAGCACGGAGGTGCTGATGCTTTTATCTCTAGTCGTTTAGATTATTGTAATGCCCTGGGGCCTCATTTAAAATGGACTGCGTAGGATTCATACTAAAAGTGCACGTACGCCCAAAAGCCGAAAATGGCGGGCGCAAAAAAAAATCCGGATCTATAAAACCGCGTGCACGCACACTTCCACGCAATATTCCCTTTATGAATCACAGTCCACCTGGAAAGCTGCGCAGCTGAATCCGCCCCATATCCCGCCCTCAACACGCCCATAAATCCATATGGATGAGCCTACTGAGCATGCGCAGTGGCTTCCTGCAGCCTGTTAGGGATGAATGCGTCAGAATGAATGAACGTGTCGAGCCACCGTGCCACTGAATTTCGCTGAGATCTGAGATCTAGATGTTGTGGAGGATGTGGAGAGAGGACAGTGAAACGAGATTATTTGGTGGTCACAGTAAAAGTAGGAAAAGTATATAAATAGTATAAAATAAAGCGAGTGAGTGGCAGCACGTCGTTGCTGCCCGTTAGGGCCACGATCGCACAACGCAATTTCCACTGGGGGCAGGGGGGACATGTCCCCCCCACTTTTCAAAATCATGTATTTGTCCCCCCCACTTTTTACAATTTAAAAACTAACGGTAGGCTCAGCAAATCATCAAGACACTCGGGATGGCGGCCCGGCACACCCGCTCCCCCTCCTCCCTCCCGTCTCCCCTCAGAGCTGCTCTAGGCTGAATTATGGTTCCGCGTTATACCAACGCAGAGCTTACGGCGTAGGGTACGCGGCGACGCGCACCTATGCCGGACCCTACGGCGTAGGCTCTGCGTTGGTGTGACGCAGAACCATAATTCCAGCTTAAAAGTAAACAACATGAGCGCACGTACCCGTGCATGACAGGCAGACACACACAGGGAGAAGGGACTATTTATTTAATTTTTATTAGGGCCCGAGCACCTTCAGTGCGAAGGCCCTATTGTTTCTGTAGGAATTTTTATTATGGGCATGCCAAGTAGTGGCATGACCATATTGCAATCGTCCAGAATGGCCCAAAAGGCAATGTTGCTAGCATTTTGCTAACAAGCTAAAGTCGCAAAAGTCCCACAGCGCACCAGCGGGTGTACAGCATGACCTTGCTCTGATGTGGGAAAAAAAAATCCCCCAAAAATACAACACGGCCCAAAAAACCTGAAAAATGAAGGCGATATATTAGTATACAGAAAGGTTTCCCTTTTCTTATTCTTATTATTCCGCACTCTTTTTTCGTCCGTTAATACGGCCCGAACCGCAACGTGCACCCATGCTTGGCATACATCGTTGGATGCGTCTCCATCGTGATTTGATGGGTATTACTTTTCTCAGTAATAGGGGTTACCGTGGCAACGCTAGTTGCCAAAAAGCAAAAAAAAAGGCGAAAATTCCCGCGCTTATTGCTCGGCCGAACTTTATCGTAGAGACATCGTTCAAACTTTGAAACACTCGGCCCGATAGTCTTTAAAGGACCATACAGCTTCATCATGCTAGTTATTACGGTTTTTGCGATATTTAACTTTCAATTTAAAAAAAAAATCCCTTTTATTTTGGACGTTTGTTGCTAGGCAACCGTTTATCGTACAGACATCATTACAACATTGACAAACCCGGGACGCTTTGTACTGCAACATATTTTAGTCTCATCATGCTTGCTATTACGGTTTTTGAGGTATTCCACTTTGCTCATTTTGATGCTAACGGAATTTCGGACGCTTGTTGCGCGGCAACACGATATCGTAGAGACTTTAATTTAACGTTAAAAGACTCGGGTTGCTGTGGACTACAACATACTGAGGTTTCATTACGCTGTCGTTTACAGCTTTTGAGATATTGAAGCCTAATTGTCCCATTCTATCCTATGGAGCTTGTTACCATGGCAACAAAAACCTATGCATTTGTATGGGGGAGCATGTGAATAAACAATCTGTTATTATGGCCCGAACCGGAACGTGCACCCATGCATGGCATACATCGTTGGATGCGTCTCCATCGTGCCTCGATGGGCATTACTTTTCTCAGTCGAAAGTGTTACCGTGGCAACGCTAGATGCCAAAAAGCAAAAAAAAAGGCAAAAATTTGAACGTTTATTGCTCGGCCAGACTTTATCATAGAGACATCGTTCAAACTTTCAAACACTCGGCCCGATTGGCACTAACGGACCGTACAAGCTCATTAAGCCAATTATTACACTTTTTGCGATAATGACCTTTCATTTTTTTCTTTATTTCCGTTTGACTTTGGACGCTTGTTGCTAGGCAACAGTTTATCATAGAGACATCCTACAAATGTTCCCCGACTCAGCACGCTGTGGACTTCGACATATTCAAATTTCATGAAGCTGTTATTTAAGGAAATTTTATGTCAAAATCCAGGCCAAATGGCCCCATTCATTCGGATGGTTTTTTTTTACCACGGTGAAACAAAAACCTATCCATTAATGTAGCCTGAACCGCAACGTGCACCCATGCATGGCATACATCGTTAGATGCGTCTCCATGTTGCCTCGATGGGCATTACTTTTTTCAGTCAAAAGTGTCACCGTGAGGGGCGCTAGACGCTAAAAAGCGCACGCCTTTAATAACTATTGGGAGCACAGGAATGAATGCAATACAACTGTAAACACCTCAAACTGACATAGAACCACCCCGAACACAACCACTACAGCCCCAAACCAAAGCAGCGAGAGGGGTCGAATGGGCCGTAGGGCATGCCCATATCAAAATTTCATGAAATTTTCTAGTTATTATTATTATTATTAGGGCCCGAGCACCTTCAGTGCGAAGGCCCTATTGTATCTGTAGGAATTCTTCGCGTTATTATTATTATTTTTCTGACAAAAGGAAGGCCTTTTTGCCCCCCTAAACGTGCCCAAAAAGTCACCAAATTTTGCACCCTAGTCAGGCCTGGCGAAAAATTTGATATTTAAAGGTTTGCATTAATGGGCGTGGCAAAATGGCTCAACAGCGCCCCCTTGAAAATTTTGTGCCTCAAGCCCCACGATACGGTTTGACGTACATGCACGAAAATCGGTACACACCTGTATCATGGGGCAACTTAAAGAAAAGTCTCTTGGCGTCATGCCCGAAACCAAACAGGAAGTCGGCCATTTTGAATTAATCGTGTCACTTTGGCGCAATTTATGCCATTCCTTCGAAAGTTAATTCAGCCCGAACCGTAACGTGCCCCCAAGTGTGTTATACATCAAAATGTGCGTCTCCATCCTGCGACAACACGCATTACTTTTCTCTTTCAAAAACGTTACCGTGGCGACGCTAGACGCCAAAAAGCGCGCCCACCCTTCATCTGATTGGTTCGACAGAAAAAACTTTGTGCCTCAAGCCCCATAATACGGTTTGAGCCCCATAATACGGTTTGACGTACATGAACGAAAATCGGTACACACCTGTATCATGTCGCAACTAAAAGAAAAGTCTCTTGGCGCCATGGCCGAAACCGAACAGGAAGTCGGCCATTTTGAACATTCTGAATTAATTGCGTAATTTTGGAGCAATATATGCCATTCCTTCGAGAGTTAATTCAGCCCGAACCGTATCGTGAACCCAGATGTGTTATACATCAAAATGTGCGTCTCCATCCTGCGACTACACGCATTACTTTTCTCTTTCAAAAGTGTTACCGTGGCGATGCTAGACGCCAACAAGCGCACCCCCCCTTCATCTGATTGGTCCATATTTGATAGTTCCCCAAAAGGCACCAAATTTGGCATGCCAGCCAGGCCTGGCGATAAATTTGATATTTCATGGTTTGCATTAATGGGCGTGGCAAAATGGCTCAACAGCGCCCCCCGGAAAACTTTGTGCCTCAAGCCCCACAATACGGTTTGACGTACATGCACGAAAATCGCTACACACCTGTATCATGGCACAACTTAAAGAAAAGTCTCTTGGAGCCATGGCCGAAACCGAACAGGATGTCGGCCATTTTGAATACATTGTGTCATTTTGGCGAAATTTATGCCATTCCTTCGTCAGTTAATTCAGCCCGAACCGTAATGTGCCCCCAGGTGTGTTATACATCAAAATGTGCGTCTACATCCTGTGACACCACGCATTACTTTTCTCTTTCAAAAGTGTTACCGTGGCGACGCTAGACGCCAAAAGGCGCGCCCCCCCTTCATGTGATTGGTCCGTATTTGATAGTTCTCCAAAAGTCACCAAATTTTGCATGCAAGCCAGACTTGGCGATAAATTTGATATTTCATGGTTTGCATTAATGGGCGTGGCCTAACGGCTCAACGGCGCCCCCTAGAATACTTTTCTCTGCCATAATTTTGAATGGTTTGACATAGAGAGTTGTGGGTGGTGTCAGGGGACTCTGTAATGAGTCCTTAGCCCCGCCCCTTCTTCTGATTGGTTGTCCCTTTTTTCTGCTATAACTTTTGAATGGTTTGACATAGGAAGTCATGGGTGGTATCATGGGACTCTGTAATGAGTACTTAAGCTTCGTTGGCCTTAATTAGCCCCGCCCCTTGTTCTGATTGGTTGTCCCGATTTTCTGCTATAATTTTGGAATGGTTTGACATAGAGAGTCCTGGGTGGTGTCATAAGATTCTGTATGGAGTCCTTGACCTTCATTGGCCGGAATTAGCCCCGCCCCTTCTTGTCATTGGTTGTCCCTTTTTTCTGCTATAACATTTTAATTGTTTGACATAGGAAGTCGTGGGTGGTGTCATGGGAATCTGTAATGAGTCCTCAAGCTTCGTTGGCCTTAATTAGCCCCGCCCCTTCTTCTGATTGGTTGTCCCTTTTTTCTGCTATAACTTTTGAATGGTTTGACATAGGAAGTCGTGGGTGGTGTCATGGGACTCTGTAATGAGTCCTTAAGCTTCGTTGGCCTTAATTAGCCCCGCCCCTTCTTCTGATTGGTTGTCCCGATTTTCTGCTATAACTTTGGAATGGTTTGACATAGAGAGTCGTGGGTGGTGTAATCAGAATCTGTATGGAGTCCTTGACCTTCATTGGCTTGAATTACCCCCGCCCCTTCTTCTGATTGGTTGTCCCTTTTTTCTGCTATAACTTTTCAATGGTTTGACATAGCCGCTCCCCTGCAGCTCCCGAGCAGCCGGCCAGGCAGGGCAGCTGGGTGACGGTTCGGAGGAAGACTAGTCTTAAAGGGCTCACGGAACACCACCACCCGCTTCATGTGTCTAACCGTTTTTCCCCACTCAGCGACACATCTGTTGAGAAACCGACCCTGGTGATTGGAGACTCTATTGTGAGACATGTGAGGCCGACTCCAGAGACCTTAGTTAGGTGCATCCCGGGGGCCAGAGCGGGCGAAATAGAAGCAAATTTGAAGCTACTGGCAAAGGGTAATCGTAAATATGGTAAAGTTATCATCAATGTCGGAGCTAACGACTCCCGTCTTCGCCAGTCGGAAGTAACCAGAATGAATATTGTCTCGGTGTGTAACTACGCCAAGTCCATGTCGGACTCTGTAGGTTTTTCTGGCCCCCTCCCCAATCTGACCAGCGATGACATGTTTTTTTTTTTTTTTTTTTTTTTTTTTTTTTTTTACCTTGTCTGCACACATATTATTGATTGATACCATGACGGTAGAAACCAAAAGTGTATATATGTGCATTATTACTACATGTAATATATACATATATATACGCACACATATGCGTACACATACATAAATATACACATACAAACCCAGTGTTTTTTTTTTTTTTTTTTTTTTTTTGGGGGGGGGGGGGGGGGGGTGGGGGGGGGGGGTGGTGACGACATCCACTGCCAATCCAGGAAGCAGGAACACACGGAGACACACGTCAAGCACTGGAAATCTGCAACAAAAAAAAACCACAAACAAAGCACGAAACCGGCACGGAGCCATCCAAAACACGAACAGCAATCGACCTAAATCTTGAGATCTGATCGCAGTCTGAGCTAAGCTATCGCTACCGCTACCTAAACCCAAAAACTAGAGAGCCAGCATGCAGGTGAACAAGCCAGTGTGTATGTCTATGTCAAATGTATTTATTAAGTGTTGAATGTGCAGTGTCTATTTTGCTGTTAAAACCGTGAGGCGGGGAGTGCCAGGCCCCGCGGGACAGTGCCCCCCACGACCTGGACCCCCCGCCTTTCGCCTATGTGCGTATGAATCGTGTAGGTGGGGCAAGAGGGGGAGCGGAGGCCGAAGCCAGGAAGCAGGACCAGCAAAGCCGGCCCTGATAAGACACCCGCGTCCCCCCACCGGCCGTCCAGTAGACGGGGGCCGGCCCCCCGAGCCGGGCAAGGGCCCCACCGTACCTCCAAGGGCGCCCCCGGCGCCGCCGGAGCACCCAGACGGAGGGGGAAACGGTCCAACATCCTCCCATTCATACTGACAACATAAGACATAGATACCTGGGAATGGTGCCACCCCGCCGTCGCGCCCGCCCGTGCACCCCCCGGTCAGGGGAGGCCCGCTCCCCGGACCCGGCCCCACCCCCCCCCGAGGCCACCCCGGCGGACACCCCAAGGGTCCCGGAGTCCCCACATCCGCAGGGGCACTTGGCCCCCGCCCAGCGACGGAGGACCAAGGCAGCAATGCCCCCCCAGCGCAGACAGCCACCCCCCACCCAGGCAGGGCCGGGCCCTCCGGGTGGGACCCCCACGTCCACGGCCCCGCCCCCCCGGGAGGCCCGGAGACGCCCCAGCCACAGCCCCCCGCCCGAGCCCTCCCCAGCCACCCCCCCCCACCGCCATGAGGTAACCCCCCCCACAGGCCCCCAAGGCCCCCACCGGCTAGGGACAGGGCCCCGCGGCCCCCCCCACCAGCGATGACATGTTTAGTCGCATGCTCTCGCTCCGCCGCTGGTTGTCTCAGTGGTGTTCAGAAAACGACGTGGACTTTATTGACAACTGGGAGACATTCTGGGGAAAGCCTGGTCTGATTAGAAGGGACGGCATTCATCCCACCCGGGATGGTGCAGCTCTTATGTCTAGAAATCTGGCCAATGTTATTAGACACTCCCCCTGACAATGCAGGGTCCAGGCCAGGATGCAGAGCTGTAGTTTAACACACTTCTCTGCTGCTTCTCGAGGACCAACGCCTGCCAACAAAACTATAGGATTGCATTATGTAATTAGCGACTCTAAAACTGTAGGATTACATGATATTGGCGACTCTGGCCAGGTGCCTAGCAAAATAGAAGTGGTTGCAGTTCCCCGCCCTCCAAAAGCTCACCAGGTGCAGCGTTATAGAGGCGTTAACCAAGATAACCTTGTAAAAATTAAAACCAATGTACATTTGGTACCAATTACAGACCGAAAAATTAGATGCTGACTACTAAATATACGATCATTAAGCTCCAAGTCTCTGTTAGTAAATGATATAATTACAGAGAGCAGGAGTGATATTTTCTGCTTAACAGAAACATGGTTACAGGAGGAAGAGTATGTTAGTTTGAATGAATCAACTCCGCCCGGCTACTTTAATCATCACATTCCTAGAAGCACGGGCCGAGGCGGAGGAGTCGCAGCAATTTATAACTCCGGTCTCCAAACAAAAATTGAACCTAAGTGCAACTATAATACATTTGAAAGCCTCATGCTTGGTCTGAAATTTCCGAGCTGGAAATCAGAGAAGCCAGTTGTGTTAGTGGTAGTGTACCGGCCCCCTGCTGGTGCGTATCTAGAGTTTTTGTCTGAATTTTCAGATTTCCTTTCTGGATTATTGATCAGCACAGATAAATTCATCATAGTGGGTGATTTTAACATTCATATGGATGTTGAAAGCGATAATCTTAAATTAGCCTTCGATTCTCTTCTAGAATCAATGGGTATCTCACAAAAAGTGGATAAACCGACGCACTGTTTTAATCATACTCTCGATCTCGTTCTCACCTACGGTGAGTCACCTGTAAACTCCCTTTTATCCGACCATTACTTAATAACGTTTGAATTTAATTTTGTTGATGTTGAAGTGCAAAATAGGAGGTATTATTTTAGCAGATGTTTGTCTGATGAAGTTATTGTTAAATTTAGGGAGGCCATTGCTTATCTTACGACAGTGCGAAATAGTGATGTAGTCGAGGCCAGTGACCTGGGTTCTACCTCTGCAGATGTTGATTTCCTTGCTAGTAACACTGCTGATTTGTTACATTCAGCTTTAGATGAAGTCGCTCCTTTGAAAAGGAGGGTTTCTAGCCACAGGAGCTTAACTCCCTGGTATAATTCAGATATCCGCATGTTGAAACAAAACGTGCGTAAAATGGAAAGGAAGTGGTACTCTTGTAGGTCTGTAGACTCTTATCGTGAATGGAAAGATATTCTAATAGTATATAAAAAAGCCATTCGCAAAGCCAGAACAGCTTATTATTCAACGTTGATAGAGGATAACAAAAGTAACCCACGTTTTCTGTTCAGCACTGTAGCCAGGCTGACAAAGAGTCACAACTCTGTTGAGCCGTGCATTCCTGCAGCTCTCAGTAGTGAGGACTTTATGGGCTTCTTCAACAGTAAAATCGCGAGAATTAGAGAAGAAATCAACCAGCCGGTTGTGGGCGTTTCTTCAGCTTTAGCGACTTCCCTAGGCTCTGACTTGTCTCTAGACTGTTTTGATCCTATAGACCTCCCTGAGCTGACCTCACTCGTCAATAGAGCTAAGTCAACCACATGTATGTTAGACCCCATCCCGACTCGACTATTCAAGCATATTTTTTCTCTTATTGGTACGACAATACTGGACCAAATTAACCTATCCCTAAGTTTAGGATATGTACCACAGGTTTTCAAAGTGGCAGTAATTAAACCTTTACTTAAAAAACCTTCTCTTGACCCAGACACCTTAGCTAATTATAGACCAATTTCCAACCTTCCATTTGTGTCTAAAATTCTGGAAAAGGCAGTTTCAAGCCAGTTATGTGACTATTTGTATAGAAATGATCTGTTTGAAGTCTTTCAGTCAGGGTTCAGAATGCATCATAGCACAGAGACAGCACTTGTTCGAGTCACGAATGACCTCCTTATGGCCTCAGATAAGGGATTAGTGTCCATACTGGTTCTACTGGACCTCAGTGCTGCTTTTGACACTATAGATCATAGATCATGGCATTTTACTGCACAGGTTAGAGCATGTTGTTGGGATTAAAGGGACAGCTCTATGTTGGTTTAAATCATACCTATCTGACAGGTTCCAGTTTGTTCATGTACATGAGGTTTCTTCAGAACAGTCAAGGGTCTGTTATGGTGTTCCGCAGGGTTCAGTGCTAGGGCCAATCTTGTTCAGTTTATACATGCAGCCGTTGGGAAGTATAATCCAGAATCACGGCATACACTTTCATTGTTATGCTGATGATACGCAGCTCTACTTGTCTATGAAGCCGGATGAAACAGAACCGTTAGTTAAACTTCAGGCATGTCTTAGGGACATCAAGGACTGGATGTCCAGAAATTTCTTGCTTCTAAATTCAGATAAAACAGAGGTTATCATTCTTGGTCCAGAGCATCTTAGGAAGGGATTAGATGGTGTTGCGATGGCTTCCAGTGCAACTGTGAGAAACCTTGGTGTTATTTTCGATCAGGATTTGTCGTTTAAACCATATGTCAATCAGGTTTGTAAAATAGCCTTTTTCCATCTCCGTAATATTGCAAAGATTAGGAAAATCCTCTCGCAGAGTGATGCAGAAAAACTAGTTCATGCGTTTGTATCTTCTAGACTAGATTACTGTAATGTGTTGTTAGCAGGATGTCCAAGTAATTTGCTGAATAGGCTCCAGCTGATCCAGAATGCAGCAGCACGAGTACTGACAGGAATCAGCAGGAGAGACCACGTCTCCCCAGTGTTAGCGTCGCTCCATTGGTTACCCGTAAAATTCAGAATCCAGTTTAAAATTCTATTACTTGCGTATAAAGCCCAAAACGGCTTAGCTCCGCATTATTTGCAAGACCTGATAGTGCCTTATGTTCCTGTCAGAGCTCTCCGTTCTCAGAGTGCAGGTTTACTCGTAGTTCCTAGAGTATCTAAATGTAGATTTGGAGGGCGGGCGTTCTGCTATCAGGCACCACTACTATGGAACCAACTTCCAATCTGGGTTAGGGAGGCTGACACCACCTCCACCTTTAAAACTAAACTTAAAACATTTCTGTTTAGTAAAGCCTATAGTTAGTGTTTAGTAAACCTCTAGCTGGTGTTGGTAAATCTCTAGGTAGTGTAAACTTTAGTGTGTCAGAGTCGCTCCTGTAGTTTCTTGTGCTGGCCCCCCCTTCTCCTCCCTTTTCTCTCTTTTGTCCATGTTGCAGCATCCTTTGCCGGACACCGGAACCTGCAGGTGGTCGTGGGTGGCTTGTAGCTTGCATTACGGAGCACAAGTCTTTCCCTGACCCTGCACCCCAAACTGGGACTTGCTGATTGGGCCGGAGCTTCGGGAGCTGCATGCTGGCCTGCGGTCCCCACCCCTGGTCATCCCGTTGCTGGCCCCCCCTTCTCCTCCCTTTTCTCTCTTTTGTCCTGCAGGTGGTTGTGGGTGGCTTGTAGCTTGCATTACGGAGCACAAGTCTTTCCCCGACCCTGCACCCCAACCTGGGACTTGCTGATTGGGCCGGAGCTTCGGGAGCTGCGTGCTGGCCTGCGGTCCCCACCCCTGGTCATCCCGTTGCTGCTTCCACCTGCCTGCTGTGCTGTTGCCGTCCCTGACCCACCAGTCTGGCCCTCGGCAGGAGGGTCCCCCCTTATGAGCCTGGTCCTGCTCAAGGTTTCTTCCCTCCTAAAGGGGAGTTTTTCCTTGCCACTGTTTGGCTTAAGGTTTTTCTCCCACTAGGGGAGTTTTTACCTGCCATTGTTTATGTAATAACTGCTCGGGGGTTTATGTTCTGGGTATGGGTCTCTGGAAAGCGTCTAGAGACAACTCTGTTGTATTAGACGCTATATAAATAAAATTGAATTGAATTGAATTGAACATAGGAAGTCGTGGGTGGTGTCATTTCTGATACTTATGGGGGGCGGTGGCCGTGAGTGTGAGGGCCCGTTCATTGCTGCTTGCAGCTTTAATTAGGGCTCGAGCACCTTCAGTGCGAAGGCCCTATTGTATCTGTAGGAATTTTTATTATTATTATTATTAGGGCCCGAGCACCTTCAGTGCGAAGGCCCTATTGTATCTGTAGGAATTCTTCGCGTTATTATTAGGGCCCGAGCACCTTCAGTGCGAAGGCCCTATTGTATCTGTAGGAATTCTTCGCGTTATTATTAGGGCCCGAGCACCTTCAGAGCGAAGGCCCTATTGTATTTGCAGGAATTTTTATTAGGGCCCGAGCACCTTCAGTGCGAAGGCCCTATTGTATCTGTAGGAATTCTTCGCATTATTATTAGGGCCCGAGCACCTTCAGTGCGAAGGCCCTATTGTATCTGTAGGAATTATTTGTATTTTTTTTATTATTATTAGGGCTCGAGCACTTGCAGTGCGAAGGCCCTATTGTATTTGCAGGAATTTTTATTAGGGCCCGAGCACCTTCAGTGCGAAGGCCCTATTGTATCTGTAGGAATTTTTATTAGGGCCCGAGCACCTTCAGTGCGAAGGCCCTATTGTATCTGTAGGAATTCTTCGCGTTATTATTATTATTTTTCTGACGAAAGGAGGGCCTTTTTGCCCCCCTAAACGTGCCCAAAAAGTCACCAAATTTTGCACGCAAGCCAGGCCTGGCGAAAAATTTGATATTTAATGGTTTGCATTAATGGGCGTAGCAAAATGGCTCAACAGCGCCCCCTTGAAAACTTTGTGCCTCAAGCCCCATAATACGGTTTGATGTACATGAACAAAAATCGGTACACACCTGTATCATGTCGCACCTTAAAGAAAAGTCTCTTGGCGCCATGGCCGAAACCGAACAGGAAGTCGGCCATTTTGAACATTCTGAATTAATCACGTAATTTTTGAGCAATTTATGCCATTCCTTCGGCAATTAATACCGCCCAAACCGTAACGTGCACCCAGGTGTGTTATACATCAAAATGTGCGTCTTCACCCTGCGACTACACGCATTACTTTTCTCTTTCAAAAGTGTTACCGTGGCGACGCTAGACGCCAAAAAGCGCGCCCCCCCCCTTCATCTGATTGGTCCATAGTTGATAGTTCTCCAAAAGTCATCAAATTTTGCATGCAAGCCAGGCCTGGTGATAAATTTGATATTTCATGGTTTGCATTAATGGGCGTGGCCTAACGGCTCAACAGCGCCCCCTAGAATACTTTTCTGTGCCATAACTTTTGAATGGTTTGACATAAAGAGTCGTGGGTGGTGTCATGGGACTCGGTATAGAGTCCTTGACCATAATTAGTGAAAATTAGCCCCGCCCCTTCTTTTGATTGGTTGTCCCTATTTCCTGCTATAACTTTTGAATGGTTTGACATAGAGAGTCTTGGGTGGTGTCATCAGACTCTGTATGGAGTCCTTGACCTTCATTGGCTTAAATTAGCCCCGCCCCTACTTCTGATTGCTTGTCCCTTTTTTCTGCTATATCTTTTGAATGGTTTGACATAGGAAGTCGTGGGTGGTGTCAGGTCTGATATGCTTATGGGGGGCAGTGGCCGTGAGTGCGAGGGCCCGTTCATCGCTGCTTGCAGCTTTAATTATTATTATTATTTTTTTCCTGACAAAAGGAAGGCCTTTTTGCCCCCCTAAACGTGCCAAAAAAGTCACCAAATTTTGCATGCAAGTCAGGCCTGGCGAAAAATTTGATATTTAATGGTTTGCATTAATGGGCGTGGCAAAATGGCTCAACAGCGCCCCCTTGAAAACTTTGTGCCTCAAGCCCCACGACACGGTTTGACGTACATGCACGAAAATCGGTACACACCTGTATCATGGCGAAACTTAAAGAAAAGTCTCGGGGCGTCATGTCGAGAAAACGAACAGGAAGTCGGCCATTTTGAATTAGTCGTGTCATTTTGGCGAAATTTATGCCATTCCTTCCAAAGTTAATTCAGCCCGAACCGTAACGTGCACCCAGGTGTGTTATACATCAAAATGTGCGTCTCCATCCTCCGACACCACGCATTACTTTTCTCTTTCAAAAGCGTTACCGTGGCGACGCTAGACGCCAAAAAGCGTGCCCACCCTTCATCTGATTGGTTCAGACAGAAAAAACTTTGCGCCTCAAGCCCCATAATACGCTTTGACGTACATGAATGAAAATCGGTACACACCTGTATCATGTCGCAACTTAAAGAAAAGTCTCTTGGCGCCATGGCCGAAACCGAACAGGAAGTCGGCCATTTTGAACATTCTGAATTAATCGCGTAATTTTGGAGCAATATGAGCCATTCCTTCGAGAGTTAATTCAGCCCGAACCGTATCGTGAACCCAGATGTGTTATACATCAAAATATGTGTCTCCATCCTGCGACTACACGCATTACTTTTCTCTTTCGAAAGTGTTACCGTGGCGACGCTAGACGCCAACAAGCGCACCCCCCCTTCATCTGATTGGTCCATATTTGATAGTTCCCCAAAAGGCACCAAATTTGGCATGCAAGTCAGGCCTGGCGATAAATTTGATATTTCATGGTTTGCATTAATGAGCGTGGCAAAATGGCTCAACAGCGCCCCCTAGAATACTTTTCTCTGCCATAACTTTTGAATGGTTTGACATAGAGAGTTGTGGGTGGTGTCATGGGACTCTGTAATGAGTCATTAAGCTTCGTTGGCCTTAATTAGCCCCGCCCCTTCTTCTGATTGGTTGGCCCGATTTTCTGCTATAACATTGGAATGGTTTGACATAGAGAGTCCTGGGTGGTGTCATCAGATTCTTTATGGAGTCCTTGACCTTCATTGGCCAGAATTAGCCCCGCCCCTTCTTCTGATTGGTTGTCTCTTTTTTCTGCTATAAATTTTGAATGGTTTGACATAGAAAGTCATGGGTGGTGTCATAAGATTCTGTATGGAGTCCTTGACCTTCATTGGCCTGAATTAGCCCCGCCCCTTCTTCTGATTGGTTGTCCCTATTTCCTGCTATAACTTTTGAATGTTTTGACATAGAGAGTAGTGGGTGGTGTCATCAGATTCTGTATGGAGTCCTTGACCTTCATTGGCCTGAACTAGCCCCGCCCCTTCTTCTGATTGGTTGTCCCTTTTTTCTGCTATAACTTTTGAATGGTTTGACATAGGAAGTCGTGGGTGCTGTCATTTCTGATATGCTTATGGGGGGCGGTGGACGTGAGTGCGAGGGCCCGTTCATCGCTGCTTGCAGCTTTAATTATTATTATTCTTATTAATTTTCTGACGAAAGGAGGGCCTTTTTGCCCCCCTAAACGTGCCCAAAAAGTCACCAAATTTTGCACCCAAGCCAGGCCTGGCGAAAAATTTGATATTTAATGGTTTTCATTAATGGGCGTGGCAAAATGGCTTTTGGCGAAATTTATGCCATTCCTTCGGCAGTTAATACGGCCCGAACCGTAACGAGCCCCCAAGTGTGTTATACATCAAAATGTGCGTCTCCATCCTCCGACCCCACGCATTACTTTTCTCTCTCAAAAGCGTTACCGTGGCGACGCTAGACGCCAAAAAGCGCGCCCACCCTTCATCTGATTGGTTCAGACAGAAAAAACTTTGCGCCTCAAGCCCCATAATACGCTTTGACGTACATGAAGCCACTACTATGGAACCAACTTCCAATCTGGGTTAAGGGGGCTGACACCACCTCCACCTTTAAAACTAAACTTAAAACATTTCTGTTTAGTAAAGCCTATAGTTAGTGTTTAGTAAACCTCTAGCTGGTGTTGGTAAATCTCTAGGTAGTGTAAACTTTAGTGTGTCAGAGTCGCTCCTGTGGTTTCTTGTGCTGGCCCCCCCTTCTCCTCCCTTTTCTCTCTTTTGTCCATGTTGCAGCATCCTTTGCCGGACACCGGAACCTGCAGTGTGGGAGTGAGGGGGGCAGGGTAACGGCCCCTTTTGGGCGGGGGAGAATGTTCGTCCCTCAAGACTCCTCTCCCTGGCCCTGCCCCTTCTCAACCTTTCCCCGACCCTGCACCCCAACCTGGGACTTGATGATTGGGCCGGAGCTTCGGGAGATGCGTGCTGGCCTGCGGTCCCCACCCCTGGTCATCCCGTTGCTGGCCCCCCCTTCTCCTCCCTTTTCTCTCTTTTGTCCTGCAGGTGGCCGTGGGTGGCTTGTAGCTTGCATTACGGAGCACAAGTCTTTTCCTGACCCTGCACCCCAACCTGGGACTTGCTGATTGGGCCGGAGCTTCGGGAGCTGTGTGCTGGCCTGCGGTCCCCACCCCCGGTCATCCCGTTGCTGCTTCCACCTGCCTGCTGTGCTGTTGCCGTCCCTGACCCACCAGTCTGGCCCTCGGCAGGAGGGTCCCCCCTGATGAGCCTGGTCCTGCTCAAGGTTTCTTCCCTCCTAAAGGGGAGTTTTTCCTTGCCACTGTTTGGCTTAAGGTTTTTCTCCCACTAGGGGAGTTTTTACCTGCCATTGTTTATGTAATAACTGCTCGGGGGTCATGTTCTGGGTATGGGTCTCTGTAAAGCGTCTAGAGACAACTCTGTTGTATTAGACGCTATATAAATAAAATTGAATTGAATTGAATTGAATGAACGAAAATCGGTACACTTATTTATCATGTCTTTACTTAAAGAAAAGTCTCTTGGCGCCATGGCCGAAACCGAACAGGAAGTCGGCCATTTTGAACATTCTGAATTAATTGCGTAATTTTGGAGCAATATATGCCATTCCTTCGAGAGTTAATTCAGCCCGAACCGTATTGTGAACCCAGATGTGTTATACATCAAAATGTGCGTCTCCATCCTGCGACTACACGCATTACTTTTCTCTTTCAAAAGTGTTACCGTGGCGACGCTAGAAGCCAACAAGCGCACCCCCCCTTCATCTGATTGGTCCATATTTGATAGTTCCCCAAAAGGCACCAAATTTGGCATGCAAGCCAGGCCTGGCGATAAATGTGATATTTCATGGTTTGCATTAATGGGCGTGGCAAAATGGCTCAACAGCGCCCCCCAGAAAACTTTGTGCCTCAAGCCCCACAATACGGTTTGACGTACATGCACGAAAATCGCTACACACCTGTATCATGGCACAACTTAAAGAAAAGTCTCTTGGAGCCATGGCCTAAACCGAACAGGATGTCGGCCATTTTGAATAAATTGTGTCATTTTGGCGAAATTTATGCCATTCCTTCGGCAGTTAATTCAGCCCGAACCGTAATGTGCACCCAGGTGTGTTATACATCAAAATGTGCGTCTACATCCTGCGACTACACGCATTACTTTTCTCTTTCAAAAGTGTTACCGTGGCGATGCTAGACGCCAAAAGGCGCGCCGCCCCCTTCATGTGATTGGTCCATATTTGATAGTTCTCCAAAAGTCACAACATTTTGCATGCAAGCCAGACTTGGCGATAAATTTGATATTTCATGGTTTGCATTAATGGGCGTGGCCTAAGGGCTCAACAGCGCCCCCTAGAATACTTTTATCTGCCATAACTTTTGAATGGTTTGACATAGGAAGTTGTGGGTGGTGTCATGGGACTCTGTAATGAGTCCTTAAGCTTCGTTGGCCTTAATTAGCCCCACCCCTTCTTCTGATTGGTTGTCCCGATTTTCTGCTATAACATTGGAATGGTTTGACATAGAGAGTCCTGGGTGGTGTCATCAGATTCTTTATGGAGTCCTTGACCTTCATTGGCCAGAATTAGCCCCGCCCCTTCTTCTGATTGGTTGTCCCTTTTTTCTGCTATAACTTTTTAATGGTTTGACATAGGGAGTCGTAGGTGGTATCATGGGACTCTGTAATGAGTTCTTAAGCTCCGTTGGCCTTAATTAGCCCCGCCCCTTCTTCTGATTGGTTGTCCCGATTTTCTGCTATAACTTTGGAATGGTTTGACATAGAGAGTCGTGGGTGGTGTCATCAGATTCTGTATGGAGTCCTTGACCTTCATTGGCCTGAATTAGCCCCGCCCCTTCTTCTGATTGGTTGTCCCTTTTTCTGCTATAACTTTTGAATGGTTTGACATAGGAAGTCGTGGGTGGTGTCTTTTCTGATATGCTTATGGGGGGCGGTGGCTGTGAGTGCGAGGGCCCGTTAATCGCTGCTTGCAGCTTTAATTATTATTATTATTATTAGGGCCCGAGCACCTTCAGAGCGAAGGCCCTATTGTATTTGCAGGAATTTTTATTATTATTATTTTCCTGACAAAGTGAAGGCCTTTTTGCCCCCCTTAACATGCCCAAAAAGTCACCAAATTTTGCACCCTAGTCAGGCCTGGCGAAAAATTTGATATTTAAAGGTTTGCATTAATGGGCGTAGCAAAATGGCTCAACAGCGCCCCCTTGAAAACTTTGTGCCTCAAGCCCCACGATACGGTTTGACGTACATGCACGAAAATCGGTACACACCTGTATCATGGGACAACTTAAACAAAAGTCTCTTGGGGTCATGCCCGAAACCGAACAGGATGTCGGCCATTTTGAATTAGTCGTGTCATTTTGGCGAAATTTATGCCATTCCTTCAAAAGTTAATTCAGCTCGAACCGTAACGTGCACCCGGTGTGTTATACATCAAAATGTGCGTCTCCCTCCTGCGACCACACGCATTACTTTTCTCTTTCAAAAGCGTTACCGTGGCGACGCTAGACGCCAAAAAGCGCGCCCCCCCTTCATCTGGTTGGTTCAGACAGAAAATACTTTGCGCCTCAAGCCCCATAATACGGTTTGACGTACATGAACGAAAATCGGTACACACCTGTATCATGTTGCAACTAAAAGAAAAGTCTCTTGGCGCCATGGCCGAAACCGAACAGGAAGTCGGCCATTTTGAACATTCTGAATTAATCGCGTAATTTTCGAGCAATATATGCCATTCCTTCGAGAGTTAATTCAGCCCGAACCGTATCGTGAACCCAGATGTGTTATACATCAAAATGTGCGTCTCCATCCTGCGACTACGCGCATTACTTTTCTCTTTCAAAAGTGTTACCGTGGCGACGCTAGACGCCAACAAGCGCACCCCCCCTTCATCTGATTGGTCCATATTTGATAGTTCCCCAAATGGCACCAAATTTGGCATGCAAGCCAGGCCTGGTGATAAATTTGATATTTCATGGTTTGCATTAATGGGCGTGGCAAAATGGCTCAACAGCGCCCCCCAGAAAACTTTGTGCCTCAAGCCCCACAATACGGTTAGACGTACATGCACGAAAATCGCTACACACCTGTATCATGGCACAACTTAAAGAAAAGTCTCTTGGAGCCATGGCCGAAACCAAACAGGATGTCGGCCATTTTGAATAAATTGTGTCATTTTGGCGAAATTTATGCCATTCCTTCGGCAGTTAATTCAGCCCGAACCGTAACGTGCACCCAAGTGTGTTATACATCAAAATGTGCGTCTACATCCTGCGACAGCACGCATTACTTTTCTCTTTCAAAAGTGTTACCGTGGCGACGCTAGACGCCAAAAGGCGCACCCCCCTTCAGGTGATTGGTCCATATTTGATAGTTCTCCAAAAGTCACCAAATTTTGCATGCAAGCCAGACTTGGCGATAAATTTGATATTGCATGGTTTACATTAATGGGCGTGGCCTAACGGCTCAACAGCGCCCCCTAGAATACTTTTCTCTGCCATAACTTTTGAATGGTTTGACATAGGAAGTCGTGGGTGGTGTCATGGGACTCTGTAATGAGTCCTTGAGCTTCGTTGGCCTTAATTAGCCCCGCCCCTTCTTCTGATTGGTTGTCCCTTTTTTCTGTTATAACTTTTTAATGGTTTGACATAGGAAGTCGTGGGTGGTGTCATGGGACTCTGTAATGAGTCCTTGAGCTTCGTTGGCCTTAATTAGCCCCGCCCCTTCTTCTGATTGGTTGTCCCGATTTTCTGCTATAACTTTGGAATAGTTTGACATAGGGAGTCGTGGGTGGGGTCATCAGATTCTTTATGGAGTCCTTGACCTTCATTGGCCTGAATTAGCCCCGCCCCTTCTTCTGATTGGTTGTCCCTTTTTTCTGCTATAACTTTTTAATGGTTTGACATAGGAAGTCGTGGGTGGTGTCATGGGACTCTGTAATGAGTTCTTAAGCTTCGTTGGCCTTAATTAGCCCCGCCCCTTCTTCTGATTGGTTGTCCCGATTTTCTGCTATAACGGAATGGTTTGACATAGAGAGTCCCGCTTCCTGATTCAAACGTCTGCCGGCCCCGCCCCCCGACCAATCAGTGGCGAGTAGGGTGATGACGGCCCCGCCCCCCGACCAATCAGTGGCGAGTAGGGTGATGACGGCCCCGCCCCCCGACCAATCAGTGGCGAGTAGGGTGATGACGGCCCCGCCCCCCCGACCGATCAGTGGCGCGGAGGGTGGTGACGGCCCCGCTCCCCGACCAATCAGCTGCCTGTAATGTGGTGCCGTCAGAAATAGACCCGTGCTCAGCCCGGTTAGAACCTCAGCAGAATGGTTACAGAAAAAGTAATAAAAATAGTAGTGTTTTACTAATATTTATACCTTACAAATATTTAAAAAATCAGGAAAAAAAAGTCTATACATTTTATCGCTATGTTGGCCTCTCTTAAGCCAGTAATTCAAAGTGAAATGAATAGCTGAGACTTAGCTCAGCCACAGCATTGTGGTCTTTGGTGCCAGAGGTCGGGAGTTCGAGCCTGGCTGTATGACGAAATATTTTGTCAGCAATTTTTGTGGTTTTTTTACATCAAAATGTGCGTCTCTGTCATGCGACGACGCACATTACTTTCCTCTTTCAAAACTGTTGCCGTGGCGAAGCTAGACGTGAAAAAGCGCGTGTCCCCTTCATCTGATTGGTCCATATTTGATAGTTCTCCAAAAGTCACCAAATTTTGCATGCAAGCCAGGCCTTTGATATTTCATGGTTTGCATTAATGGGCGTGGCCTAACGGCTCAACAGCGCCCCCTAGAATACTTTTCTCTGCCATAACTTTTGAATGGTTTGACATAGAGAGTCGTGGGTGGTGTCATCAGACTCTGTATGGAGTCCTTGGCCTTCATTGGCCTGAATTAGCCCCGCCCCTTCTTCTGATTGGTTGTTCCTTTTTTCTGCTATAACTTTTGAATGGTTTAACATAGAGAGCCGTGGGTAGTGTCATTTCTGATATGCTTATGGGGGCGGTGGCCGTGAGTGCGAGGGCCCGTTCATCGCTGCTTGCAGCTTTAATTATTATTATTATTTTTTTCCTGACAAAGTGAAGGCCTTTTTGCCCCCCTTAACATGCCCAAAAAGTCACCAAATTTTGCACCCTAGTCAGGCCTGGCGAAAAATTTGATATTTAAAGGTTTGCATTAATGGGCGTGGCAAAATGGCTCAACAGCGCCCCCTTGAAAACTTTGTGCCTCAAGCCTCATAATACGGTTTGACGTACATGCACAAAAATCGGTACACACCTGTATCATGTCGCAACTTAAAGAAAAGTCTCATGGCGCCATGGCCGAAACCGAACAGGAAGTCAGCCATTTTGAAATAATTGTGTAAATTTGGCGCAATTTATGCCATTCCTTCGGCAATTAATACGGCCCGAACCGTAACGTGCACCCAGGTGTGTTATACATCAAAATGTCCGTCTCCATCTTGCGACTATGCGCATTACTTTTGTCTTTCAAAAGTGTTACTGTGACGACGCTAGACGCCAAAAAGCGTGCCTCCCCTTCATCTGATTGGTCCATATTTGATAGTTCTCCAAAAGTCACCAAATTTTGCATGCAAGCCAGGCCTGGTGATAAATTTGATATTTCATGGTTTGCATTAATGGGCGTGGCCTAACGGCTCAACAGCGCCCCCTAGAATACTTTTCTCTGCCATAACTTTGGAAAGGTTTGACATAAAGAGTCGTGGGTGGTGTCATGGGACTCGGTATTGAGTCCTTGACCATAATTAGTGAAAATTAGCCCCGCCCCTTCTTCTGATTGGTTGTCCCGATTTTCTGCTATAACTTTTGAATGGTTTGACATCGGAAGTCGTGGGTGGTGTCATTTCTGATATGCTTATGGGGGGCGGTGGCCGTGAGTGCGAGGGCCCGTTCATCGCTGCTTGCAGCTTTAATTATTATTATGGGCATGCCAAGTAATGGCATGACCATATTGCAATCGTCCAGAATGGCCCAAAAGGCAATGTTGCTAGCTAAAGTCGCAAAAGTCCCACTGCGCACCAGCGGGTGTACAGCATGACCCCGCTCGGATGTGGAAAAAAAAAATCCCCAAAAACTAAAACACGGCCGGAAAAACGAGGAAAAACATGAAAATGAAGGCGATATATTAGTATCTAGAAAAGGTTTCCCTTTTCTTATTATTATTCTTATTCTGCACTTTTTTTCGTCCGTTAATACGGCCCGAACCAGAACGTGCACCCATGCATGGCATACATCGTTGGATGCGTCTCCATCATGCCTCGATGGGCATTACTTTTCTCCGTAATAGGGGTTACCGTGGCAACGCTAGTTGCCAAAAAGCAAAAAAAAAGGCAAAAATTCCCACGCTTATTGCTCGGCCGAACTTTATCGTAGAGACATCGTTCAAACTTTCAAACACTCGGCCCGATTGTCCCTAATGGTACGTACAATCTCATTATGCCAAGTATTACAGTTTCTGTGATATTGACCTTTCATTTTTTTTTTTTTTTCCGTTTGAATTTGGACGCTTGTTGCTAGGCAACAGGTCATCGTAGAGACATCGTACAAATGTTTCCCGACTCGGCACGCTGTGGACTTCAACATACTCAAATTTCATGAAGCTGGGATTTAAGGAAATTTTATGTCAAAATCCAGGCCACATGGCCCCATTCATTCGGATGGGGTTTTGTACCATGGTGAAAAAAAAACCTATCCTTTAACATAGCCTGAACCGGAACATGCACCCATACATGGCATACATCGTTGGATGCGTCTCCATCGTTCCTCGATGGGCATTACTTTTCTCAGTAAAAAGTGTTACCGTGGCAACGCTAGACGCCAAAAAGCAAAAAAAAAGGCAAAAATTCGGACGCTTATTGCTCGGCCGGACTTTATCGTAGAGACATCGTTGAAACTTTCAAACACTCGGCCCGATTGGCACTAACAGACCCTACAACCTCATTATGCTAATTATTACAGTTTTTGCGATATTGGCCTTTCATTTTCTTTTTTATTTCTGTTTGAATTTGGACGCTTGTTGCTAGGCAACAGGTTATCGTAGAGACATCGTACAAATGTCCCCTGACTCGGCACGCTGTGGACTTCAACATACTCAAATTTCATGAAGCTGGGATTTAAGGAAATTTTATGTCAAAATCCAGGCCAAATGGCCCCATTCATTCGGATGGGGTTTTGTACCACGGTGAAAAAAAAAACCTATCCGTTAACATAGCCTGAACCGGAACGTGCACCCATGCACGGCATACATCGTTAGATGCGTCTCCATCTTGCCTCGATGGGCATTACTATTCTCAGTCAAAAGCGTTACCGTGGCAACGCTAGATGCCAAAAAGCGCGCCCCATTAATAACTATTGGGAGCACAGGAATGAATGAAATACAAGCGTAAAAACACCTCAAACTGACATAGAACCACCCCGAACACAACCACTACAGCCCCAAACCAAAGCAGCAAGAGGGGACGAATGGGCGGTAGGGCATGCCCATATCAAAATTTCCAGAAATTTTCTAGTTATTATTATTTTTCTGACGAAAGGAGGGCCTTTTTGCCCCCCTAAACGTGCCCAAAAAGTCACCAAATTTTGCACGCAAACCAGGCCTGGCGAAAAATTTGATATTTAATGGTTTGCATTAATGGGCGTGGCAAAATGGCTCAACAGCGCCCCCCGGAAAACTTTGTGCCTCAAGCCCCACGATACGGTTTGACCTACATGCACGAAAATCAGTACACACCTGTATCATTGCACAACTTAAAGAAAAGTCTCTTGGAGTCATGCCCGAAACCGAACAGGATGTCGGCCATTTTGAATTAGTCGTGTCATTTTGGCGAAATTTATGCCATTCCTTCGGCAGTTAATACGGCCCGAACCGTAACGAGCACCCAGGTGTGTTATACATCAAAATGTGCGTCTCCATCCTGCGACACAACGCATTACTTTTCTCTCTCAAAAGCATTACCGTGGCGACGCTAGACGCCAAAAAGCGCGCCCACCCTTCATCTGATTGGTTCAGACAGAAAAAACTTTGCGCCTCAAGCCCCATAATACGGTTTGACGTACATGAACGAAAGTCGGTACACACTTGTATCATGTTGCAACTTACAGAAAAGTCTCTTGGCACCATGGTCGAAACCGAACAGGAAGTCGGCCATTTTGAACATTCTGAATGAATCACGTAATTTTGGAGCAATATATGCCATTCCTTCGAGAATTAATACGGCCCGAACCGTAATGTGCACCCAGATTTGTTATACATCAAAATGTGCGTCTCCATCCTGCGACTACACGCATTACTTTTCTCTTTCAAAAGTGTTACCGTGGCGACGCTAGACGCCAACAAGCGCACCCCCCCTTCATCTGATTGGTCCATACTTGATAGTTCCCCAAAAGGCACCAAATTTGGCACGCAAGCCAGGCCTGGCGATAAATTTAATATTTCATGGTTTGCATTAATGGGCGTGGCAAAATGGCTCAACAGCGCCCCCCGGAAAACTTTGTGCCTCAAGCCCCACAATACGGTTTGATGTACATGCACAAAAATGGGTACACGCCTGTATCATGACGTAACTTAAAGAAAAGTCTCTTGGCGTCATGGCCGAAACCGAACAGGAAGTCGGCCATTTTGAAATCTGATTGGTCCATATTTGATAGTTCTCCAAAAGTCACCAAATTTTACATGCAAGGCAGACTTGGCGATAAATTTGATATTTCATGGTTTGCATTAATGGGCGTGGCCTAACGGCTCAACAGCGCCCCCTAGAATACTTTTCTCTGCCATAACTTTTGAATGGTTTGACATAGGAAGTTGTGGGTGGTGTCATGGGACTCTGTATGGAGTCCTTGAGCTTCGTTGGCCTTAATTAGCCCCGCCCCTTCTTCTGATTGGTTGTCCCGATTTTCTGCTATAACTTTTGAATGGTTTGACATAGAGAGTCGTGGGTGGTGTCATCAGATTCGTTATGGAGTCCTTGAGCTTCGTTGGCCTTAATTAGCCCCGCCCCTTCTTCTGATTGGTTGTCCCGATTTTCTGCTATAACTTTGGAATGGTTTGACATAGAGAGTGGTGGCTGGTGTCATCAGATTCTTTATGGAGTCCTTGACCTTCATTGGCTGAATTAGCCCCGCCCCTTCTTCTGATTGGTTGTCCCTTTTTTCTGCTATAACTTTTTAATGGTTTGTCATAGGAAGTCGTGGGTGGTGTCATGGGACTCTTTAATGAGTTCTTAAGCTTCGTTGGCCTTCATTAGCCCCGCCCCTTCTTCTGATTGGTTGTCCCTTTTTTCTGCTATAACTTTTGAATGGTTTGACATAGAGAGTCGTGGGTGGTGTCATTTCTGATATGCTTATGGGGGGCGGTGGCCGTGAGTGCGAGGGCCCGTTCATCGCTGCTTGCAGCTTTAATTATTATTATTTTTCTGACGAAAGGAGGGCCTTTTTGCCCCCCTAAACGTGCCCAAAAAGTCACCAAATTTTGCAGCCAAGCCAGGCCTGGCGAAAAATTTGATATTTAATGGTTTGCATAAATGGGCGTGGTAAAATGGCTCAACAGCGCCCCCTTGAAAACTTTGTGCCTCAAGCCCCACGATACGGTTTGACGTACATGCACGAAAATCAGTACACACCTGTATCATGACGCAACTTAAAGAAAAGTCTCTTGTAGTCATGCCCGAAACCGAACAGGATGTCGGCCATTTTGAATTGGTCGTGTCATTTTGGCGAAATTTATGCCATTCCTTCGGCAGTTAATACGGCCCGAACCGTAACGAGCCCCCAAGTGTGTTATACATCAAAATGTGCGTCTCCATCCTCCGACACCACGCATTACTTTTCTCTCTCAAAAGCGTTACCGTGGCGACGCTAGACGCCAAAAAGCGCGCCCACCCTTCATCTGATTGGTTCAGACAGAAAAAACTTTGCGCCTCAAGCCCCATAATACGCTTTGACGTACATGAACGAAAATCGGTACACTTATTTATCATGTCTTTACTTAAAGAAAAGTCTCTTGGCGCCATGGCCGAAACCAAACAGGAAGTCAGCCATTTTGAACATTCTTAATTAATCGCGTAATTTTGGAGCAATATATGCCATTCCTTCGAGAATTAATACGGCCCGAACCGTATCATGAACCCAGATGTGTTATACATCAAAATGTGCGTCTCCATCCTGCGACTACGCGCATTACTTTTCTCTTTCAAAAGTGTTACCGTGGCGACGCTAAACGCCAACAAGCGCACCCCCCTTCATCTGATTGGTCCATATTTGATAGTTCCCCAAAAGGCACCAAATTTTGCATGCAAGCCAGGCATGGTGATAAATTTGATATTTCATGGTTTGGATTAATGGGCGTGGCAAAATGGCTCAACAGCGCCCCCCGGAAAACTTTGTGCCTCAAGCCCCATAATACGGTTTGACGTACATGCACGAAAATCGCTACACACCTGTATCATGGCACAACTTAAAGAAAAGTCTCTTGGAGCCATGGCCGAAACCGAACAGGAAGTCGGCCATTTTGAAATCTGATTGGTCCATATTTGATAGTTCTCCAAAAGTCACAAAATTTTGCATGCAAGATAGACTTGGCGATAAATTTGATATTTCATGGTTTGCATTAATGGGCGTGGCCTAACGGCTCAACAGCGCCCCCTAGAATACTTTTCTCTGCCATAACTTTTGAAAGGTTTGACATAGGAAGTTGTGGGTGGTATCATGGGATTCTGTAATGAGTCCTTAAGCTTCGTTGGCCTTAATTAGCCCCGCCCCTTCTTCTGATTGGTTGTTCCTTTTTTCTGCTATAACTTTGGAATGGTTTGACATAGAGAGTCGTGGCTGGTGTCATCACATTCTGTATGGAGTCCTTGACCTTCATTGGCCTGAATTAGCCCCGCCCCTTCTTGTCATTGGTTGTCCCTTTTTTCTGAAATAACATTTCAATTGTTTGACATAGGAAGTCGTGGGTGGTGTCATGGGACTGTGTAATGAGTTCTTAAGCTTCGTTGGCCTTAATTAGCCCCGCCCCTTCTTCTGATTGGTTGTACCGATTTTCTGCTATAACTTTGGAATGGTTTGACATAGAGAGTCGTGGGTGGTATCATCATATTCTGTATGGAGTCCTTGACCTTCATTGGCCTGAATTAGCCCCGCCCCTTCTTCTGATTGGTTGTCCCTTTTTTCTGCTATAACTTTTGAATGGTTTGACATAGGAAGTCGTGGGTGGTGTCATTTCTGATATGCTTATGGGGGGCGGTGGCCGTGAGTGCGAGGGCCCGTTCATCGCTGCTTGCAGCTTTAATTAGGGCCCGAGCACCTTCAGTGCGAAGGCCCTATTGTATCTGTAGGAATTATTTGTATTTTTTTTATTAGGGCCCGAGCACCTTCAGTGCGAAGGCCCTATTGTATCTGTAGGAATTTTTTTTCTTTCTTTCTTTCTTTCTTTTTTCTTCTGACCAAAGGAGGGCCTTTTTGCCCCCCTAAACGTGCCCAAAAAGTCACCAAATTTTGCATGCAAGTCAGGCCTGGCGAAAAATTTGATATTTAATGGTTTGCATTAATGGGCGTGCCAAAATGGCTCAACAGCGCCCCCCGGAAAACTTTGTGCCTCAAGCCCCAGAATGCGGTATGTCGTACACGCACGAAAATCGGTACACACCTGTATCATGGCGCAACTGAAAGAAAAGTCTCTTGGCGTCATGCCCGAAACCGAACAGGGAGTCGGCCATTTTGAATTAGTTGTGTCATTTTGGCGAAATTTATGCCATTCCTTCGAAAGTTAATTCAGCCCGAACCGTAACGTGCACCCAAGTGTGTTATACATCAAAATGTGCGTCTCCATCCTGCGACTACACGCATTACTTTTCTCTTTCAAAAGCGTTACCGTGGCGACGCTAGACGCCAAAAGGCGCGCCCCCCCTTCATCTGATTGGTCCATATTTGATAGTTCTCCAAAAGTAATCAAATTTTGCATGCAAGTCAGACTTGGCGATACATTTGATATTTCATGGTTTGCATTAATGGGCGTGGCCTAACGGCTCAACAGCGCCCCCTAGAATACTTTTATCTGCCATAACTTTTGAATGGTTTGACATAGGAAGTTGTGGATGGTGTCATGGGACTCAGTAATGAGTCCTTAAGCTTCGTTGGCCTTAATTAGCCCCGCTCCTTCTTCTGATTGGTTGTCCCTTTTTTCTGCTATAACTTTTTAATGGTTTGACTCCCGCTTCCTCATTCAAACGTCTGCCGGCCCCGCCCCCCGACCAATCAGTGGCGAGTAGGGTGATGACGGCCCCGACCAATCAGTGGCGAGTAGGGTGATGACGGCCCCGCACCCCGACCAATCAGCTGTTGTAATGTGGTGACGTTAGAAATAGTCCCGTGCTCAGCCCGATTACAACCTCGGTAGAATGGTTACAGAAAAAGTAATAATAAAATAGTAGTGTTTTACTAATATTTATACCTTACAAATATTTTAAAAATTAGGAAAAAAAAGTTCCAGACATTATATCGCTATCTTGGTCTGTCCTAACCCAGTAGGTCAAAGTGAGGTATCAGCTGAGATATAGCTCAACCAGATCATTGCGTCTTTGGGGCCGGTGGTTGGGAGTTCGAGCCTGGCAGGATGCTGAAATTTTTGTAAGCAAATTTTGTGTTTTTTTTACATCAAGATGTGCGTCTCTTTCCTGCGACGACGCACATTACTTTTCTCTTTCAAAAGTGTTACCGTGGCGACGCTAGACGTGAAAAAGCGCTCGTCCCCTTCATCTGATTGGTCCATATTTGATAGTTCTCCAAAAGTCACCAAATTTTGCATGCAAGCCAGGCCTGGTGATACATTTGATAATTAATGGTTTGCATTAATGCGCGTGGCCTAACGGCTCAACAGCGCCCCCTAGAATACTTTTCTCTGCCATAACTTTTGAATGGTTTGACATAGGAAGTTGTGGGTGGTGTCATGGGACTCTGTAATGAGTCCTTGACCTTCATTGGCCTGAATTAGCCCCGCCCCTTCCTCTGATTGGTTGTTCCTTTTTTCTGCTATAACTTTGGAATGGTTTGACATAGAGAGTCGTGGCTGGTGTCATCACATTCTGTATGGAGTCCTTGACCTTCATTGGCCTGAATTAGCCCCGCCCCTTCTTCTGATTGGTTGTCCCTTTTTTCTGCTATAACTTTTGAATGGTTTGACATAGGAAGTCGTGGGTGGTATCGTTTCTGATATGCTTATGGGGGGCGGTGGCCGTGAGTGCGAGGGCCCGTTCATCGCTGCTTGCAGCTTTAATTATTATTATTATTATTATTATTATTTTTCTGACGAAAGGAGGGCCTTTTTGCCCCCCTAAACGTGCCCAAAAAGTCACCAAATTTTGCACGCAAACCAGGCCTGGCGAAAAATTTGATATTTTATGGTTTGCATTAATGGGCGTGGCAAAATGGCTCAACAGCGCCCCCCGGAAAACTTTGTGCCTCAAGCCCCACGATACGGTTTGACCTACATGCACGAAAATCAGTACACACCTGTATCATTGCACAACTTCAAGAAAAGTCTCTTGGAGTCATGCCCGAAACCGAACAGGATGTCGGCCATTTTGAATTAATCGTGTCATTTTGGCGAAATTTATGCCATTCCTTCGGCAGTTAATAGGGCCCGAACCGTAACGAGCCCCCATGTGTGTTATACATCAAAATGTGCGTCTCCATCCTCCGACACCACGAATTACTTTTCTCTCTCAAAAGCGTTACCGTGGCGACGCTAGACGCCAAAAAGCGCGCCCACCCATTATCTGATTGGTTCAGACAGAAAAAACTTTGCGCCTCAAGCCCCAGAATACGGTTTGACGTACATGAACGAAAATCGGTACACTTCTATATCATGTCGCTACTTAAAGAAAAGTCTCTTGGCGCCATGGCCTAAACCGAACAGGAAGTCGGCCATTTTGAACATTCTTAATTAATCACGTAATTTTGGAGCAATATATGCCATTCCTTCGAGAATTAATACGGCCCGAACCGTATCGTGAACCCAGATGTGTTATACATCAAAATGTGCGTCTCCATCCTGCGACTATGCGCATTACTTTTCTCTTTCAAAAGTGTTACCGTGGCGGCGCTAGACGCCAAAAAGCGCGCCCCCCCTTCATCTGATTGGTCCATATTTGATAGTTTCCCAAAAGTCACCAAATTTTGCATGCAAGCCAGACTTGGTGATAAATGTGATATTTCATGGTTTGCATTAATGGGCGTGGCCTAACGGCTCAACAGCGCCCCCTAGAAAACTTTTCTCTGCCATAACTTTTGAATGGTTTGACATAAGAAGTCGTGGGTGGTGTCATCAGATTCTTTATGGAGTCCTTGACCTTCATTGGCCTGAATTAGCCCCGCCCCTTCTTCTGATTGGTTGTCCCTTTTTTCTGCTATAACTTTTTAATGGTTTGACATAGGAAGTCGTGGGTGGTGTCAAGGGACTCTGTAATGAGTTCTTAAGCTTCGTTGGCCTGAATTAGCCCCTCCCCTTCTTCTGATTGGTTGTCCATATTTTCTGACTATAACTTTTGAATGGTTTGACATATTTGAAATATGATGGTAATGTGTCAGCCAACCACAAAAATCTCTGGAATTTTGGTGGAATCATTTATTTTTTGTCCTTGCCCGGTGCAAATGACATAAATAAAGTGCGTGGTTTGGTTGTGAAAAAATGAAAGTAATGTTACGTGAACAATAAATCAAACGCTCCCTTCCATGCAGTGTGTGTGTCTAGGAAGTAAAGACTGGAACATGCTATTCACAAAAGAACAAATAGTGGGGTTTTACTAATATTTATATCTTACAAATATTTTAAAAATTACGAAAAAACAATTCGGGACTCAGATTACATCGCTATGTTGGTATCTCCTAACTCAGTCAGTCAGAAAATAGCCAAGCTGATTCGTGGCTCAGCGGTAATGTTGCCGTCTTTCGTGTGGGAGATCGTGGGATCGATCCCAGCTCAATGCAAAGATTATTTTCAGCAATTTGTGTGTTTTTTTTTTACATCAACATGTGCGTCTCCTTCCTGCGACGACGCGCATTACTTTTCTCATTCAAAAGCGTTAACGTGGCAACACTCGACGCCAAAAAGTGCGCCCCCTTCATCTGATTGGTCCATATTTGATAGTTCTTCAAAAGTCACCAAATTTTGCACCAAGCCAGGCCTGGTGATAAATTTGATATTTCATGGTTTGCATGAATGGGCGTGGCCTAATGGCTCAACAGCGCCCCCTAGAATACTTTTTTCTGCTATAACTTTTGAATGGTTTGACATAGAGAGTCGTGGGTGGTGTCATCGGACTCGGTATTGAGTCCTTGACCATAATTGGTGCAAATTAGCCCCGCCCCTTCTTCTGATTGGTTGTCCCGATTTTCTGCTATAACTTTGGAATGGTTTGACATAGAGAGTCGTGGGTGGTGTCATCAGATTCTGTATGGAGTCCTTGACCTTCATTGGCCTGAATTAGCCCCACCCCTTCTTCTGATTGGTTGTCCCTTTTTCTGCTATAACTTTTGAATGGTTTGACATAGGAAGTCGTGGGTGGTTCGTTTCTGATATGCTTATGGGGGGCGGTGGCCGTGAGTGCGAGGGCCCGTTCATCGCTGCTTGCAGCTTTAATTATTAGGGCCCGAGCACCTTCAGTGCGAAGGCCCTATTGTATCTGTAGGAATTTTTTTTTTTCTTTTTCTTTTTCTTTTTCTTTTTCTTTTTCTTTTTCTTCTGACGAAAGGAGGGCCTTTTTGCCCCCCTAAACGTGCCCAAAAAGTCACCAAATTTTGCATGCAAGTCAGGCCTGGTGAAAAATTTGATATTTAATGGTTTACATTAATGGGCGTGGCAAAATGGCTCAACAGCGCCCCCTTGAAAACTTTGTGCCTCAAGCCCCACGATACGGTTTGACGTACATGCACGAAAATCGGTACACACCTGTATCATGGGACAACTTAAAGAAAAGTCTCTTGGCGTCATGCCCGAAACCAAACAGGAAGTCGGCCATTTTGAATTAATCGTGTCACTTTGGTGCAATTTATGCCATTCCTTCGGCAGTTAATACGGCCCGAACCGTAACGTGCCCCCAAGTGTGTTATAGATCAAAATGTGCGTCTCTATCCTGCGACAACACGCATTACTTTTCTCTTTCAAAAGCGTTACCGTGGCGACGCTAGACGCCAAAAAGCGCGGCCACCCTTCATCTGATTCGTTCAGACAGAAAAAACTTTGCGCCTCAAGCCCCATAATACGGTTTGACGTACATGAACGAAAATTGGTACACACCTGTATCATGTCGCAACTTAAAGAAAAGTCTCTTGGCGCTATGGCCGAAACCGAACAGGAAGTCGGCCATTTTGAACATTCTGAATTAATCACGTAATTTTGGAGCAATATGAGCCATTCCTTTGAGAATTAATACGGCCCGAACCGTAACGTGCAACCAGGTGTGTTATACATCAAAATATGCGTCTCCATCCTGCAACTACGCGCATTACTTTTCTCTTTCAAAAGTGTTACCGTGGCAACGCTAGACGCCAACAAGCGCACCCCCCCTTCATCTGATTAGTCCATATTTGATAGTTCCCCAAAAGGCACCAAATTTGGCATGCAAGCCAGACTTGGCGATAAATTTGATATTTCATGGTTTGCATTAATGGACGTGGCAAAATGGCTCAACAGCGCCCCCCTGAAAACTTTGTGCCTCAAGCCCCACAATACGGTTTGACGTACATGCACGGAAATCACTACACACCTGTATCATGGCACAACTTAAAGAAAAGTCTCTTGGAGCCATGGCCGAAACCGAACAGGAAGTCGGCCATTTTGAAATCTGATTGGTCCATATTTGATAGTTCTCCAAAAGTCAGCAAATTTTCCATGCAAGACAGACTTGGCGATAAATTTGATATTTCATGGTTTGCATTAATGGGCGTGGCCTAACGGCTCAACAGCGCCCCCTAGAATACTTTTCTCTGCCATAACTTTTGAATGGTTTGACATAGGAAGTTGTGGGTGGTGTCATGGGACTCTGTAATGAGTCCTTAAGCTTCGTTGGCCTTAATTAGCCCCGCCCCTTCTTCTGATTGGTTGTCCCGATTTTCTGCTATAACTTTGGAATGGTTTGACATAGAGAGTCGTGGCTGGTGTCATCAGATTCTTTATGGAGTCCTTGACCTTCATTCGCCTGAATTAGCCCCGCCCCTTCTTCTGATTGGTTGTCCCGATTTTCTGCTATAACTTTGGAATGGTTTGACATAGAGAGTCGTGGCTGGTGTCATCAGATTCTTTATAGAGTCCTTGTCCTTCATTGCCCTGAATTAGCCCCGCCCCTTTTTCTGATTGGTTGTCCCGATTTTCTGCTATAACTTTGGAATGGTTTGACGTAGAGAGTCGTGGGTGGTGTCATCAGATTCTGTATGGAGTCCTTGACCTTCATTGGCCTGAATTAGCCCTGCCCCTTCTTCTGATTGGTTGTTCCTTTTTTCTGCTATAACTTTTGAATGGTTTGACATAGGAAGTCGTGGGTGGTGTCATTTCTGATATGCTTATGGGGGGCGGTGGACGTGAGTGCGAGGGCCCGTTCATCGCTGCTTGCAGCTTTAATTAGGGCCCGAGCACCTTCAGTGCAAAGGCCCTATTGTATCTGTAGGAATTTTTATTAGGGCCCGAGCACCTTCAGTGCGAAGGCCCTATTGTATCTGTAGGAATTCTTCGCGTTATTATTAGGGCCCGAGCACTTGCAGTGCGAAGGCCCTATTGTATCTGTAGGAATTATTCTTCTTCTTAATGTTCTGACAAAAGGAAGGCCATTTTGCCCCCCTAAACGTGCCCAAAAAGTCACCAAATTTTGCATGTGTTACGGCCCCTAACAGGCTCAATAAAGAGGTCGAACATAACTACCAAAAGTCAAGTAGTTGCATTATAAAAAAATTAGTTTATTCATAAACAAACAAAAATGAACTCCAAATCACAAAACAACCATTCCTAACAAATGATGATAAGCCAGCAAAAGAAACAAAGGAAGGGAAAGAGACACAGACCAACCCACAAAGGGCCGTCAGATCTGGGCTCTTCCCTCTACCCTAACCAAGTAAACAACCAACTAAACCTATCAGAAACAAAACCGGAAAAAAACATGACAACTGGACCCATCAGAATTAAAGTAGAAATTATAACAAACAACACAGGCTGCTGCTGCTGCCGGATGGTGGCAGAGAGCGTGAACCAGGCTCCAACCTCCTCATTTTAAAGCCTCCCCCAATCAGCCTGACTGAGTTCACCTGTGGGGGAAAAACACACAGATTGTTAACATCACTTATGACCAACAGGGGGGGGAGGATGTAACAGCATGCAAGCCAGGCCTGGCGAAAAATTTGATATTTAATGGTTTGCATTAATGGGCGTGGCCTAACGGCTCAACAGCGCCCCCCGGAAAACTTTGTGCCTCAAGCCCCACGATACGGTTTGACGTACATGCACGAAAATCGGTACACACCTGTATCATGGCGCAAGTTAAAGAAAAGTCTCTTGGCGTCATGGCCGAAACCGAACAGGATGTCGGCCATTTTGAATTAGTCGTGTCATTTTGGCAAAATTTATGCCATTCCTTCGGCAGTTAATACGGCCCGAACCGTAACGTGCCCCCAAGTGTGTTATACATCAAAATGTGCGTCTCCATCCTCCGACACCACGCATTACTTTTCTCTTTCAAAAGCGTTACCGTGGCGACGCTAGACGCCAAAAAGCGCGCCCACCCTTCATCTGATTGGTTCAGACAGAAAAAACTTTGCGCCTCAAGCCCCATAATACGGTTTGACATACATGAACAAAAATCGGTACACTCCTGTAACATGTCGCAACTTAAAGAAAAGTCTCTTGGCGGCATGGCCGAAACCGAACAGGAAGTCGGCCATTTTGAACATTCTGAATTGATCGCATAATTTTGGAGCAATATATGCCATTCCTTCGAGAATTAATACGGCCCGAACCGTATCGTGAACCCAGGTGTGTTATACATCAAAATGTGCATCTCCATCCTGCGACTACACGCATTACTTTTCTCTTTCAAAAGTGTTACCGTGGCGACGCTAGACACCAAAAAGCGCTCCCCCCCTTCATCTGATTGGTCCATATTTGATGGTTCCCCAAAAGTCACCAAATTTTGCATGCAAGCCAGGCCTGGCGAAAAATTTGATATTTCATGGTTGGCATTAATGGGCGTGGCAAAATGGCTCAACAGCGCCCCCCGGAAAACTTTGTGCCTCAAGCCCCACAATACGGTTTGACGTAGATGCACGGAAATCGCTACACACCTGTATCATGGCACAACTTAAAGAAAAGT
Source organism: Cololabis saira (assembly GCF_033807715.1). Lineage (NCBI taxonomy): Eukaryota > Metazoa > Chordata > Actinopteri > Beloniformes > Belonidae > Cololabis > Cololabis saira. The sequence continues at coordinate 267,642 of NC_084596.1, read as the reverse complement.
CTCTTGGCGCCATGGCCGAAACCGAACAGGAAGTCGGCCATTTTGAATTAATCGTGTCATTTTGGCGAAATTTATGCCATTCCTTCGGCAGTTAATTCAGCCCGAACCGTAATGTGCACCCAGGTGTGTTATACATCAAAATGTGCGTCTCCATCCTGCGATACCACGCATTACTTTTCTCTTTCAAAAGTGTTACCGTGGCGACGCTAGACGCCAAAAAGCGTGCCCACCCTTCATCTGATTGGTCCATATTTGATAGTCACCAAATTTTGCATGCAAGCCAGACTTGGCGATACATTTGATATTTTATGGTTTGCATTAATGGGCGTGGCCTAACGGCTCAACAGCGCCCCCTAGAATACTTTTATCTGCCATAACTTTTGAAAGGTTTGACATAAGGAGTCGTGGGTGGTGTCATGGGACTCGATATTGAGTCCTTGACCATAATTGGTGAAAATTAGCTCCGCCCCTTCTTCTGATTGGTTGTCCATATTTCCTGCTATAAATTTTGAATGTTTTGACATAGAGAGTCGTGGGTGGTGTCACCTGAATCGGTATTGAGTCCTTGAGCTTCATTGGCCTGAATTAGCCCCGCCCCTTCTTCTGATTGGTTCTCCCTTTTTTCTGCTATAACTTTTGAATGGTTTGACATAATGAGTCGTGGGTGGTGTCATCAGATTCTGTATGGAGTTCTTGACCTTCATTGGCCTGAATTAGCACCGCCCCTTCTTCTGATTGGTTGTCCCGATTTTCTACTATAACTTTTGAATGGTTTAACATAGGAAGTCGTGGGTGGTGTCATTTCTGATATGCTTATGGGGGGCGGTGGCCGTGAGTGCGAGGGCCCGTTCATCGCTGCTTGCAGCTTTAATTATTATTATTAGGGCCCGAGCACTTGCAGTGCGAAGGCCCTATTGTAATTGCAGGAATTATTCTTCTTCTTATTGTTCTGACAAAAGGAAGGCCTTTTTGCCCCCCTAAACGTGCCCAAAAAGTCACCAAATTTTGCATGCAAGCCAGGTCTGGCGAAAAATTTGATATTTAATGGTTTACATTAATGGGCGTGGCAAAATGGCTCAACAGCGCCCCCTTGAAAACTTTGTGCCTCAAGCCCCACAATGCGGTTTGTCGTACATGCACGAAAATCGGTACACACCTGTATCAGTACACAACTTAAAGAAAAGTGTCTGGGCGTCATGTCGAGAAACCGAACAGGAAGTCGGCCATTTTGAATTAATCGCGTCATTTTGGCGAAATTGATGCCTTCCTTCGGCAGTTAATACGGCCCGAACCGTAACGTGGACCCAGGTGTGTTATACATCAAAATGTGCGTCTCCATCCTGCGACTACGCGCATTACTTTTCTCTTTCAAAAGCCTTACCGTGGCGACGCTAGATGCCAAAAAGTGCGCCCACCCTTCATCTGATCGGTTCAGATAGAAAAAACTTTGCGCCTCAAGCCCCACAATACGGTTTGACGTACATGAACGAAAATCGGTACACACCTGTATCATGTCGCAACTTAAAGAAAAGTCTCTTGGTGCCATGGCCGAAACCGAACAGGAAGTCGGCCATTTTGAACATTCTGAATTAATCGCGTAATTTTGGAGCAATATATGCCATTCCTTCGAGAATTAATACGGCCCGAACCGTATCGTGAACCCAGATGTGTTATACATCAAAATGTGCGTCTCCATCCTGCGACTACGCGCATTACTTTTCTCTTTCAAAAGTGTTACCGTGGCGACGCTAGACGCCAACAAGCGCACCCCCCCTTCATCTGATTAGTCCATATTTGATAGTTCCCCAAAAGGCACCAAATTTGGCACGCAAGCCAGGCCTGGCGATAAATTTGATATTTCATGGTTTGCATTAATGGGCGTGGCAAAATGGCTCAACAGCGCCCCCCGGAAAAATTTGTGCCTCAAGCCCCACAATACGGTTTGACGTACATGCACGAAAATCGCTACACACCTGTATCATGGCACAACTCAAAGAAAAGTCTCTTGGAGCCATGGCCGAAACCGAACAGGAAGTCGGCCATTTTGAAATCTGATTGGTCCATATTTGATAGTTCTCCAAAAGTCACCAAATTTTGCATGCAAGACAGACTTGGCGATAAATTGGATATTTCATGGTTTGCATTAATGGGCGTGGCCTAACGGCTCAACAGCGCCCCCTAGAATACTTTTCTCTGCCATAACTTTTGAATGGTTTGACATAGAGAGTCGTGGGTGGTGTCATCAGATTCTGTATGGAGTCCTTGACCTTCATTGGCCTGAATTAGCCCCGCCCCTTCTTCTGATTGGTTGTCCCTTTTTTCTGCTATAACTTTTGAATGGTTTGACATAGGAAGTCGTGGGTGGTGTCATTTCTGATATGCTTATGGGGGGCGGTGGCCGTGAGTGCGAGGGCCCGTTCATCGCTGCTTGCAGCTTTAATTATTATTATTATTATTTTCCTGACAAAGTGAAGGCCTTTTTGCCCCCCTTAACATGCCCAAAAAGTCACCAAATTTTGCATCCTAGTCAGGCCTGGCGAAAAATTTTATATTTAAAGGTTTGCATTAATGGGCGTGGCAAAATGGCTCAGCAGCGCCCCCTTGAAAACTTTGTGCCTCAAGCCCCACGATACGGTTTGACGTACATGCACGAAAATCGGTACACACCTGTATCATCGGACAACTTAAACAAAAGTCTCTGGGCGTCATGTCGAGAAACCGAACAGGAAGTCGGCCATTTTGAATTAGTCGTGTCATTTTGGCGAAACTATGCCATTCCTTCGAAAGTGAATTCAGCCCGAACCGTAACGTGCCCCCAAGTGTGTTATACATCAAAATGTGCGTCTCCATCCTGCGACAACACGCGTTACTTTTCTCTTTCAAAAGCGTTACCGTGGCGACGCTAGACGCCAAAAAGCGCGCCCAACCTTCATCTGATTGGTTCGACAGAAAAAACTTTGTGCCTCATGTCCCATAATACGGTTTGACGTACATGAACGAAAATCGGTACACACCTGTATCATGTCGCAACTAAAAGAAAAGTCTCTTGGCGCCATGGCCGAAACCCAACAGGAAGTCGGCCATTTTGAACATTCTGAATTAATTGCGTAATTTTGGAGCAATATATGCCATTCCTTCGAGAGTTAATTCAGCCCGAACCGTATCGTGAACCCAGATGTGTTATACATCAAAATCTGCATCTCCATCCTGCGACTACACGCATTACTTTTCTCTTTCAAAAGTGTTACCGTGGCGACGCTAGACGCCAACAAGCGCACCCCCCCTTCATCTGATTGGTCCATATTTGATAGTTCCCCAAAAGGCACCAAATTTTGCATGCAAGCCAGGCCTGGCGATACATTTGATATTTTATGGTTTGCATTAATGGGCGTGGCCTAACGGCTCAACAGCGCCCCCTAGAATACTATTATCTGCCATAACTTTTGAAAGGTTTGACATAAGGAGTCGTGGGTGGTGTCATGGGACTCGATATTGAGTCCTTGACCATAATTGGTGAAAATTAGCTCCGCCCCTTCTTCTGATTGGTTGTCCATATTTCCTGCTATAAATTTTGAATGTTTTGACATAGAGAGTCGTGGGTGGTGTCACCTGAATCGGTATTGAGTCCTTGAGCTTCATTGGCCTGAATTAGCCCCGCCCCTTCTTCTGATTGGTTCTCCCTTTTTTCTGCTATAACTTTTGAATGGTTTGACATAATGAGTCGTGGGTGGTGTCATCAGATTCTGTATGGAGTTCTTGACCTTCATTGGCCTGAATTAGCCCCGCCCCTTCTTCTGATTGGTTGTCCCGATTTTCTACTATAACTTTTGAATGGTTTAACATAGGAAGTCGTGGGTGGTGTCATTTCTGATATGCTTATGGGGGGCGGTGGCCGTGAGTGCGAGGGCCCGTTCATCGCTGCTTGCAGCTTTAATTATTATTATTAGGGCCCGAGCACTTGCAGTGCGAAGGCCCTATTGTAATTGCAGGAATTATTCTTCTTCTTATTGTTCTGACAAAAGGAAGGCCTTTTTGCCCCCCTAAACGTGCCCAAAAAGTCACCAAATTTTGCATGCAAGCCAGGTCTGGCGAAAAATTTGATATTTAATGGTTTACATTAATGGGCGTGGCAAAATGGCTCAACAGCGCCCCCTTGAAAACTTTGTGCCTCAAGCCCCACAATGCGGTTTGACGTACATGCACGAAAATCGGTACACACCTGTATCATGGGACAACTTAAAGAAAAGTCTCTTGCCGTCATGCCCGAAACCGAACAGGAAGTCGGCCATTTTGAATTAATCGTGTCATTTTGGCGAAATTTATGCCATTCCTTCGGCAGTTAATTCAGCCCGAACCGTAACGTACACCCAGGTGTATTATACATCAAAATGTGCGTCTCCCTCTTGCGACCACACGCATTACTTTTCTCTTTCAAAAGCGTTACCGTGGCGACGCTAGACGCCAAAAAGCGCGCCCACCCTTCATCTGATTGGTTCAGACCGAAAAAACTTTGCGCCTCAAGCCCCATAATACGGTTTGATGTACATGAACGAAAATTGGTACACTCCTGTATCATGTCGCAACTTAAAGAAAAGTCTCTTAGCGCCATGGCCGAAACCGAACAGGAAGTCGGCCATTTTGAACATTCTGAATTAATTGCGTAATTTTGGAGCAATATATGCCATTCCTTCGAGAGTTAATTCAGCCCGAACCGTATTGTGAACCCAGATGTGTTATACATCAAAATGTGCGTCTCCATCCTGCGACTACGCGCATTACTTTTCTCTTTCAAAAGTGTTAACGTGGCGACGCTAGACGGCAAAAAGCGCGGCCCCCTTCATCTGATTGGTCCATATTTGATAGTTCCCCAAAAGTCACCAAATTTTGCACGCAAGCCAGGCCTGGCGAAAAATTTGATATTTAATGGTTTGCATTCATGGGCGTGGCCTAACGGCTCAACAGCGCCCCCCGGAAAACTTTGTGCCTCAAGCCCCACGATACGGTTTGACGTACATGCATGAAAATCGGTACACAACTGTATCATCTTGCAACTTAAAGAAAAGTCTCTTGGCGCCATGGCCGAAACCGAACAGAAAGTCAGCCATTTTTAATTGATTGTGTAATTTTGGCGCAATTTATGCTATTCCTTCGGCAATTGATACGGCCCGAACCGTAACGTGCACCCAGGTGTGTTATACCTCAAAATGTGCGTCTCCATCTTGCGACTACGCGCATTACTTTTCTCTTTCAAAAGTGTTACCGTGGCGACGCTGGATGCGAAAAAGCGCGCGTCCCCTTCATCTGATTGGTCCATATTTGATAGTTCTCCAAAAGTCACCAAATTTTACATGCAAGCCAGGCTTCGCGATACATTTGATATTTAATGGTTTGCATTAATGGGCGTGGCTTAACGGCTCAACAGCGCCCCCTAGAATACTTTTCTCTGCCATAACTTTTGAATGGTTTGACATAGGGAGTTGTGGGTGGTGTCATGGGACTCTGTAATGAGTCCTTAATCTTCGTTGGCCTTAATTAGCCCCGCCGCTTCTTCTGATTGGTTGTCCCGATTTTCTACTATAACTTTTGAATGGTTTGACATAGAGAGTCGTGGGTGGTGTCATCAGACTCTGTATGGAGTCCTTGACCTTCATTGGCCTGAATTAGCCCCGCCCCTTCTTCTGATTGGTTTTCCCTTTTTTCTGCTATAACTTTTGAATGGTTTGACATAGGAAGTCGTGGGTGGTGTCTTTTCTGATATGCTTATGGGGGGCGGAGGCCGTGAGTGCGAGGGCCCGTTCATCGCTGCTTGCAGCTTTAATTATTCTTATTATTTTTCTGACGAAAGGAGGGCCTTTTTGCCCCCCTAAACGTGCCCAAAAAGTCACCAAATTTTGCACCCAAGTCAGGCCTGGCGAAAAATTTGATATTTAATGGTTTGCATTAATGGGCGTGGTAAAATGGCTCAACAGCGCCCCCCGGAAAACTTTGTGCCTCAAGCCCCACGATACGGTTTGACGTACATGCACGAAAATCGGTACACGCCTGTATCATGACGTAACTTAAAGAAAAGTCTCTTGGCGTCATGCCCGAAACCGAACAGGATGTCGGCCATTTTGAATTAGTCGTGTCATTTTGGCGAAATTTATGCCATTCCTTCGGCAGTTAATACAGCCCGAACCGTAACGAGCCCCCAAGTGTGTTATACATCAAAATGTGCGTCTCAATCATCTGACACCACGCATTACTTTTCTCTCTCAAAAGCTTTACCGTGGCGACGCTAGACGCCAAAAAGCGCGCCCACCCTTCATCTGATTGGTTCAGACAGAAAAAACTTTGCGCCTCAAGCCCCATAATACGGTTTGACGTACATGAACGAAAATCGGTACACACTTGTATCATGTCGCAACTTAAAGAAAAGTCTCTTGGCACCATGGTCGAAACCAAACAGGAAGTCGGCCATTTTGAACATTCTGAATTAATCACGTAATTTTGGAGCAATATATGCCATTCCTTCGAGAATTAATACGGCCCGAACCGTATCATGAACCCAGATGTGTTATACATCAAAATGTGCGTCTCCATCCTGCGACTACGCGCATTACTTTTCTCTTTCAAAAATGTTACCGTGGCGACGCTAGATGCCAAAAAGCGCGCCCCCCCTTCATCTGATTGGTCCATATTTGATAGTTCCCCAAAAGTCACCAAATTTTGCATGCAAGTCAGGCCTGGCAATATATTTGAAATTTAATGGTTTGCATTAATGGATGTGGCAAAATGGCTCAACAGCGCCCCCCGGAAAAACTTTGTGCCTCAAGCCCCACAATACGATTTGACGTACATGAACGAAAATCACTAAACACCTGTATCATGTCGCAACTTAAAGAAAAGTCTCTTAGCGCCATGGCCGCAACCGAACAGGAAGTCAGCCATTTTGAATTAATTGTGTAATTTTGGCGCAATTTATGCCATTCCTTCGGCAATTAATACGGCCCAAACCGTAACGTGCACCCAGGTGTGTTATACATCAAAATGTGCGTCTACATCCTGCGACTACGCGCATTATTTTTCTCTTTCAAAAGTGTTACCGTGGCGACGCTAGACGCCAAAAGGCGCGCCCCCCCTTCATCTGATTGGTCCATATTTGATAGTTCTCCAAAAGTCACCAAATTTTGCATGCAAGCCATGCCTGGTGATAAATGCGATATTTCATGGCTTGCATTAATGGGCGTGGCCTAACGGCTCAACAGCGCCCCCTAGAATACTTTTCTCTGCCATAACTTTTGAATGGTTTGACATAGAGAGTCATGGGTGGTGTCATGGGACTCTGTAATGAGTCCTCAAGCTTCGTTGGCCTTAATTAGCCCCGCCCCTTCTTCTGATTGGTTGTCCCGATTTTCTGCTATAACTTTGGAATGGTTTGACATAGAGAGTCGTGGGTGGTGTCATCAGATTCTGTATGGAGTCCTTGACCTTCATTGGCCTGAATTAGCCCCGCCCCTTCTTCTGATTGGTTGTCCCTTTTTTCTGCTATAACTTTTGAATGGTTTGACATAGGAAGTCGTGGGTGGTGTCATTTCTGATATGCTTATGGGGGGCGGTGGCTGTGAGTGCGAGGGCCCGTTCATTGCTGCTTGCAGCTTTAATTATTATTAGGGCCCGAGCACCTTCAGAGCGAAGGCCCTATTGTATTTGCAGGAATTTTTATTATTATTATTATTATTATTATTATTTTCCTGACAAAGTGAAGGCCTTTTTGCCCCCCTTAACATGCCCAAAAAGTCACCAAATTTTGCACCCTAGTCAGGCCTGGCGAAAAATTTGATATTTAAAGGTTTGCATTAATGGGCGTGGCAAAATGGCTCAACAGCGCCCCCTTGAAAACTTTGTGCCTCAAGCCCCACGATACGGTTTGACGTACATGCACGAAAATCGGTACACACCTGTATCAGTACACAACTTAAACAAAAGTCTCTTGGGATCATGCCCGAAACCGAACAGGATGTCGGCCATTTTGAATTAGTCGTGTCATTTTGGCGAAATTTATGCCATTCCTTCGAAAGTTAATTCAGCCCGAACCGTAACGTGCCCCCAAGTGTGTTATACATCAAAATGTGCGTCTTCATCCTGCGACAACACGCATTACTTTTCTCTTTGAAAAGCGTTACCGTGGCGGCGCTAGACGCCAAAAAGCGCGCCCACCCTTCATCTGGTTGGTTCGACAGAAAAAACTTTGTGCCTCAAGCCCCATAATACGGTTTGACGTACATGAACGAAAATCGGTACACACCTGTATCATGTCGCAACTAAAAGAAAAGTCTCTTGGCGCCATGGCCGAAACCGAACAGGAAGTCGGCCATTTTGAACATTCTGAATTAATTGCGTAATTTTGGAGCAATATATGCCATTCCTTCGAGAGTTAATTCAGCCCGAACCGTATCGTGAACCCAGGTGTGTTATACATCAAAATGTGCGTCTCCATCCTGCGACTACACGCATTACTTTTCTCTTTCGAAAGTGTTACCGTGGCGACGCTAGACGCCAACAAGCGCACCCCCCCTTCATCTGATTGGTCCATATTTGATAGTTCCCCAAAAGGCACCAAATTTGGCATGCAAGCCATGCCTGGCGATAAATTTGATATTGCATGGTTTGCATTAATGGGCGTGGCAAAATGGCTCAACAGCGCCCCCTAGAATACTTTTCTCTGCCATAACTTTTGAATGGTTTGACATAGGAAGTTGTGGGTGGTGTCATGGGACTCTGTAATGAGTCCTTAAGCTTCGTTGGCCTTAATTAGTCCCGCCCCTTCTTCTGATTGGTTGTCCCGATTTTCTGCTATAACTTTGGAATGGTTTGACATAGAGAGTCGTGGGTGGGGTCATCAGATTCTTTATGGAGTCCTTGACCTTCATTGGCCTGAAGTAGCCCCGCCCCTTCTTCTGATTGGTTGTCCCTTTTTTCTGCTATAACTTTTGAATGGTTTGACATAGAGACTCGTGGGTGGTGTCATTTCTGATATGCTTATGGGGGGCGGTGGCCGTGAGTGCGAGGGCCCGTTCATCGCTGCTTGCAGCTTTAATTATTATTATTTTCCTGACAAAGTGAAGGCCTTTTTGCCCCCCTTAACATGCCCAAAAAGTCACCAAATTTTGCACCCTAGTCAGGCCTGGCGAAAAATTTGATATTTAAAGGTTTGCATTAATGGGCGTGGCAAAATGGCTCAACAGCGCCCCCTTGAAAACTTTGTGCCTCAAGCCCCACGATACGGTTTGACGTACATGCACGAAAATCGGTACACACCTGTATCATGGGACAACCTAAACAAAAGTCTCTTAGCGTCATGCCCGAAACCGAACAGGATGTCGGCCATTTTGAAGTAGTCGTGTCATTTTGGCGAAATTTATGCCATTCCTTCGAAAGTTAATTCAGCCCGAACCGTAACGTGCCCCCAAGTGTGTTATACGTCAAAATGTGCGTCTCCATCCTGCGACAACACGCATTACTTTTCTCTTTCAAAAGCGTTACTGTGGCGACGCTAGACGCCAAAAAGCGTGCCCACCCTTCATCTGATTGGTTCAGACAGAAAAAACTTTGAGCCTCAAGCCCCATAATACGGTTTGACGTACATGAATGAAAATCGGTACACACCTGTATCATGTCGCAACTAAAAGAAAAGTTTCTTGGCGCCATGGCCGAAACCGAACAGGAAGTCGGCCATTTTGAATACATTGTGTCATTTTGGCGAAATTTATGCCATTCCTTCGGCAGTTAATTCAGCCCGAACCGTAACGTGCACCCAAGTGTGTTATACATCAAAATGTGCGTCTACATCCTGCGACACCACGCATTACTTTTCTCTTTCAAAAGTGTTACCGTGGCAACGCTAGACGCCAAAAGGCGCGCCCCCCCCTTCATGTGATTGGTCCATATTTGATAGTTCTCCAAAAGTCACCAAATTTTGCATGCAAGACAGACTTGGCGATACATTTGATATTTCATGGTTTGCATTAATGGGCGTGGCCTAACGGCTCAACAGCACCCCCTAGAATACTTTTATCTGCCATAACTTTTGAATGGTTTGACATAGGAAGTCGTGGGTGGTGTCATGGGATTCTGTAATGAGTCCTTAAGCTTAGTTGGCCTTAATTAGCCCCGCCCCTTCTTCTGATTGGTTGTCCCGATTTTCTGCTATAACTTTGGAATGGTTTGACATAGAGAGTCGTGGGTGGTGTCATGGGACTCTGTAATGAGTACTTAAGCTTCGTTGGCCTTAATTAGCCCCGCCCCTTCTTCTGATTGGTTGTCCCTTTTTTCTGCTATAACTTTTGAATGGTTTGACATAGAGAGTCCTGGGTAGTGTCATAAGATTCTGTATGGAGTCCTTGACCTTTATTGGCCTGAATTAGCCCCGCCCCTTCTTGTCATTGGTTGTCCCTTTTTTCTGCTATAACATTTTAATTGTTTGACATAGGAAGTCGTGGGTGGTGTCATTTCTGATACTTATGGGGGGCGGTGGCCGTGAGTGCGAGGGCCCGTTCATTGCTGCTTGCAGCTTTAATTTTTTTTAAAACTTTATCCTTATGAACGCAATTGTTATATAGTCCAACTTTCCTTATTTTAATCAGAACACTTTCTTTTTTCCTCTTCGGCTTGGAGTAGTGGGTTCGGAGCGGCAGTCATCCCCGCCCCCCCCGCCGCCTGCTCCGTTATCAGCACTATTTTATTATAAGTCTGATATATGTTGTGATATGTGATGACATTATTAAGGGTATGACATGAATCTGGCTTCATTTCACCACCTCAAACCCTGCGTCGTCAGTTCCCCGTGTCTTACAGTTTTTCACAATTGTTTAAACACATTTATTGGAACATCAGACACAATGTGAACAACCTGAAACTCATGTTTCAGGTGGCTGAACCAATCCTGCTGAACTCCAAGCACATTTACTGCTCTAGACTCAAATTCCCATTCCATACCACACATTTCTCACAACACTACACACAATTCCCAATACCCTGCACACTCTTCCTGAATTCCCTCTCTTGCTGTTCACTCAGAACACACAGTCAATCACATTTCTAAACTCCAAAGGCTGTTGTGCAATATGCAATCAGCAATTTGCCATTGAATTCATATTCATTGATGAAGCGGGGTTCAACCTTGTAAAAAGAAGGCGCCGAGGGAGGAATATCATCGGCCAGCGTGCCATCACAGAGGTCCCTGGCCAACGTGGAGGGAACATAATGTGTGCTGCCATCAATCACCACGGCATCCTCCATCACCATGCCACCCATGGCCCCTACAACACTGCACTTCTTCTACCATCCCTGGACCAGCTCTACAATATCATTGTCCAGTCAGACCAGATGGAGGACACAGAGGTGGTCAGGTTGGTTGTTATCTGCGACAATGTCAGTTTCCACCGGGCTGCTCTGGTCCGTGAGTGGTTCAGGGTCCATCCAGAAGTTGATGTCCTATATCTCCCTCCATACTCTCCCTTCCTTAACCCAATTGAGGAGTTTTTCTCTGCCTGGAGATGGAAGGTATAGTAGAGAAATCCTCAGACACGGATCCCACTGCTGCAGGCCATGGAGGACGCATGTGGCGATGTCACTGCTGAGGCCTGTCCAGGCTTCATGCAGCATTGTAGGAAATTGTTCCCCCTCTGCTCGGCCAGGGAGAACATCGCCTGCGACGTGGACGAGGTCCTGTGGCCAGCCAGGGATGAGGGGCAGGATGCAGCCTAATGCTTTTGTTCTGTTTCTATTTTCTGTCAAGTTTTCATCCACAGCTTGCTGTGATGTCCAGTGGACTGCACATTTTGAGTCCAAATATACTGTAAAATATTATTTGTTGTTACAGTAAAGAATTGTGTGTTGTTTTCTATTTGAGTAGCCTATACATAAGAATACTATATGGTGATACATTACAACAGCTGAAGGTGTAACACTGAACACACTGAAGTGTTTTCCATTCATACTATAGTGTCTTCCATTCTGCACATCAGTGTTCAGTGGGTGCTTAGAAATGTCTACTCAAAAGATGTATGTGTTTGGCATTTGAGAAGGAAATACCATTTAGTGAAGAGTTAACACTGTTTTGAGGGTAGAGTGTGCTTTTGCAAGAGAAGTGTAGGATTTTGCATTTTGTGTGTGAGTTTTGTAATTTTTGTTTAGAGTTTTGAGAAAGTGAGGTGGTCTATCAGGAAATGTGTTTAAACAATTGTGAAAAACTGTAAGTAAATTCTTACGGGAGGGTCCTGGTTGCTGTAAAGATAAGCAGATTTTTCGGTTAATTTTTTCTTTTTAGATCCGAGGCTTTGCGTAGATGGCGGCTTCCGCAACTTTCAGGCGCTTTTTCTGCGCAAGCAAGCTTTATAGATGAGGCCCCTGCTCTCTGGTCTTCCTAAAAAGAGTATTAAGAACCTACAACTACTACAGAATTCAGCCGCTCGGGTGCTGACGAGGACCAGAGGGCGGGAAGACATTACACCTGTTTTAAAATCGCTGCATTGGCTCCCCGTGCACTTCAGGATTGATTTTAAGGTTCTTTTACTGGTTTTTAAGTGTCTTAACGGTCTTGGGCCATCTTATTTATCTGACCTGCTTTTACCGTATCAACCTTCACGGACCCTGAGGTCCTCTGGCACCGGCCTTTTAACCATTCCCCGAACCGGGACAAAAACCCACGGTGAGGCTGCATTCAGCCAATATGGCCCTTCTTTATGGAACAGCCTGCCAGAGAACCTCAGGGTTAGTTAGTTAGTGAGTGAGTGAGTGAGTGAGTGAGTGAGTGAGTGAGTGAGTGAGTGAGTGAGTGAGTGAGTGAGTGAGTGAGTGAGTGAGTGAGTGAGTGAGTGAGTGAGTGAGTGAGTGAGTGAGTGAGTGAGTGAGTGAGTGAGTGAGTGAGTGAAGTTAGTTAGTTAGTTAGTTAGTTAGTTAGTTAGTTAGTTAGTTAGTTAGTTAGTTAGTTATCTATGGAACAGCCTTCCAGAGAACCTCAGGACCACAGAGAACGTTGATATTTTTAAAAGGAGGCTCAAGGCACACCTTTTTAGTTTGGCTTTTATCTGATCTCATTTACCTAGTCTTTTCAGCTATTTATTGTATTTACGTCTTTAGCTTTGGACATAACGAGGGCTAGTGGACATAACGAGGGCTAGTGGACATAATGAGGGGTAGTGGACATAACGAGGGCTAGTGGACATAACGAGGGCTAGTGGACATATCGAGGGCTATTGGACATAACGAGGGCTAGTGGACATAACGAGGGCTAGTGGACATAACTAGGGGTAGTGGACATAACGAGGGCTAGTGGACATAACGAGGGCTAGTGGACATAACTAGGGGTAGTGGACATAATGAGGGCTAGTGGACATAACGAGGGCTAGTGGACATAACGAGGGGTAGTGGACATATCGAGGGCTAGTGGACATATCGAGGGCTAGTGGACATAACGAGGGCTAGTGGACATAACGAGGGCTAGTGGACATAACGAGGGCTAGTGGACATAACGAGGGCTAGTGGACATAACGAGGGCTAGTGGACATAACGAGGGCTAGTGGACATAACGAGGGCTAGTGGACATAACGAGGGCTAGTGGACATAACGAGGGCTAGTGGACATAACGAGGGCTAGTGGCCATAACGAGGGTTAGGGGTTATGAATCTAGCCCTTCACAGCGAGGGATTTCAGACTTCGCGACCGAGGGCCAGAAAAATTTCCCAGAATATTTCCCATTTGCAGACTGAATCAAATAAAAAAACATGGCGCACATTTCTAATTTTTAGTGAATAAAATCAATATTTTGAGTTAGTTTCTGCATAAAAATGCGTTTGGATTACATTTCTAGCGAGAAATATATATTTTACTTTTATAATATTCAATCAGTGAATGTACATAATCACTCGCTTGGTCGTTGCCAAGATCACGCCAGAATAAAGGCTGATTTATGGTTCCGCGTTACACCAACGCAGAGCTACGGCGTAGGTTACGCGGACCCATAAATCAGCTCCGGAGCCGGCGGCTCTTCCCGTCTCCGAAAACATCCCAGCAAATTTCTTAACAGGCGTTATTTGGATAAACTGAGCCCAGGTTGGGGATCTTAACGGTTACTTTTACGCCTGAAAAAACATTAAAACTTAATAAAGTGGCATATTAACAGAGCTACAGCGGAAATTAAAACAGCTTTTAGCTCTGGGCTCTCTGATATGGTGTGACGTTTGTGCAAACGTAACTACGCAGTCGCTTATGTGGTAAGACGCACTTAAGTGCTTATTTGTGAGTGCGCAGCCTTGACCAATGGCATGCGTCGCCGGCCTATTTAAGGGGAGGTGATGGCGAACCCCGAAACAAAGCGCGACTCTTCGCCCCCGTCCACTGCGGGTTCCGGTCGGTTCCTGTCTCGTTCCTCATCCACCTGTGGCTTTGGCCGGCTCGTGTCAGAAGCGGATCTTGTGGCAAGAATTCATGCAACTGGTACGTAGTCGGCTGGTTACAGCATGCTGTGACGGCCCTCTTTGGTTATTTTTTTTTTTTCTAATTTACTGCCGACCTGCATCTGATCACTTTTCTAGCACGTCCGTTGTTCAGCGTCCTTTCAGTCGGTCGCAGCTGCGACTTCTGAGGATGATTGGCTCGCTGGGAGCGTCTGCAGCGCAGACGACTCGTGAAATGCAGAGAGCCGCTTTAGAATAACTAAGAAGCCTTACATCGCCTGGTATGTGTCTTTTTTTATGAATCCCGGTCTTGCTGCAGTTATTAGTGGCATCAATTAAGTGTTGTGTACGTCCCCAGGTGTTGCTGATTTTTGCCCCACTGCCGTTCTTGCCAGCGTTCTTATCTACGGGAAAAAATCCAGAGCCGTGGTCTGGCTGGACTGACGCGGCCGCTCATGTGAAGAGGCTGCAAGACCTTCGAGCATCCAAGACTTCTTGATACTTAGTTTTTAGCGCGTGTGCGTTCGTGTGCGTGTGTGTGTGTGTGTGTGTGTGTGTGTGTGTGTGTGTGCGTGTGTGTGCGTGTGTGTGTGTGTGTGTGCGTGTGTGTGTGTGTGCGTGTGTGTGTGTGTGTGTGTGTGTGTGTTTGGAGCGTGGTGTGAGGGATATTCTTCTTTTGGGTTAATTTGTTCTTTTTGTTGCCCCTGCTTTAAACCTATTGGCAGGAGGTCCATTTGTATAACCGCAGATAACCAATAAGGTTTTTGGGCCGGGTTTATTGTGTTCTTTTTCTTTCCATATCTGTTATTTGTTTTGGGGCTCGAGAGCTTGTTGAGTTCGTGCGTGGTTGGTAACCACATTGGTTAATTTCTTTATTTTTCTTTCTATTACTTTTGTGCTGTTTTGTATGTTTGTTCATCTCCTAATACCCTTTTTTTTTGGTTTCTTTGCTTTCCAGGTGCTGAGCGTCCACGGCAGGGTGGCGAGCCAATCCTTGGGTGATGGTGCTTTATTTTCCGTGTGTGTGAATTTCACGTATGCTTAGTTTTCCTTAGTTTGCTGTGCCTCTTGATTTATATTATCCTACGTTTGCAGTTCTTGGTTTATTTAACTTACTTTTGGTTTATAGTTAGTGTGACACGTGTGTCTGCATGGTGTGAATCTCTGGACCATTGATCCATTTCTTTGGTAACCCCCCCTGCTGGTGGGCCTCAGCCCTATCCTTAGCGAGGATCCCCTCATCCCTGCCCCAAAATACGGGGATGTGATTGTGTCATATATTTATTTATATATTGTTTTAAAAGGAATCCTGGTTTTTATAGAAATTAAATAAAATAAGAATTTTTATTTTCACAACCGTTTCTCTGGTGTATTAGTCATCCGTTTGAAATCTTACGTGCGCCCTTAAAGTCTATAAGGTCACACTTACGTACCCGAACGTAAACCACAGTGACGTAGCAAGTGGTGTCCCAATCCCTAGGGAACATTACAAGGCCCTAAAGTTTGTGACTTCATTTTTAGGGCTAGTGGTAGAAAGTAGGGGGGGATTGGGATTGGCCCTTAGTCTTACTAGTCAGTTAAGGTTCCAGTTAAGGAACAGTTGTAAAGTTCTTCCATGATAGACAAGTCGTACTAGTCAGAGGTGCTGGTCTCATGTGGTCTCATGTGGTTCTGGTCTCATGTGGTTCTGGTCTCATGTGGTGCTGGTCTCATGTGGTTCTGGTCTCATGTGGTTCTGGTCTCATGTGGTGCTGATCTCATGTGGTGCTTGTCTCATGTGGTTCTGGTCTCATGTGGTGCTGATCTCATGTGGTGCTTGTCTCATGTGGTTCTGGTCTCATGTGGTGCTGGTCTCATGTGGTTCTGGTCTCATGTGGTCTCATGTGGTTCTGGTCTCATGTGGTGCTGGTCTCATGTGGTCTCATGTGGTTCTGGTCTCATGTGGTGCTGGTCTCATGTGGTCTCATGTGGTTCTGGTCTTTGCAGGTCCCAGATCCCGTAAATTGAAGAGAGACCCGGTCCCCCCCCGGGAGGACAAGCGTCCCCGGACGGCCTTCACGGCCGAGCAGCTGCAGCGGCTCCGGGGAGAGTTCCAGAAGAACCAGTACCTGACAGAGACGCGGCGCCAGAGTCTGGCCCGGGACCTGAACCTGAACCGGAGCCAGATCAAGATCTGGTTCCAGAACAAGCGGGCCAAGATCAAGAAGGAAGCAGGGAGTAGGAACTCTCTGGCTGCCCAACTGATGGAGCAAGGACTCTACGACCATTCTACCGCCAAGGGGGGCCCCTCGGACTCAGACTAGACCTGAACCAGGTCCTGGACCTGGTCCTAGTCTCACGGTCCTTGACCTGGTCCCAGGCCGGGACTCTGGTCTCGCAGCTGATGGAGCAAGGACTCTACGACCATTCTGCCGCTAAGGGGGGGCTCTCGGACTCAGGCTAGACCTGGACCAGCTCCTGGTCTCAGGACCTGGTCTCAGAGCCCGGACCTGGACCTGAACCAGTCCCAGATCAAGATCTGGTTCCAGAACAAGCGGGCCAAGATCGAGAATGCACTTCTCTCCGGTCTACCTGCAAAAACCATCCACTGCCTCCAACTGGTTCAGAACAGCTGCAAGATTGCTCACCGGTACCAAAAAGTCAGCACACATAACCCCTGTTCTGGCCGAACTCCCCTGGCTCCCGGTCCACTACAGGATCCAGTTCAAGGTCGTCCTCCTGACCTTCAAGGCCATCCATCAAAAAAGCCCCAGCTACCTAAGTGATCTAACCACTATCCATAAACCAGCACGCACCCTTGGCTCCAACCACGCCACTCTCCTTCATGTCCCCTCTCCTTCATGTCCCCTCTCCACGGCTCGGGACGATGGGACACCGTCCTTCATGTCCCCTCTCCACAGCTCGTGACGATGGGACACCGTCCTTCATGTCCCCTCTCCACGGCTCGTGACGATGGGACACCATCCTTCATGTCCCCTCTCCACAGCTCGTGACGATGGGACACCGTCCTTCATGTCCCCTCTCCACGGCTCGTGACGATGGGACACCGTCCTTCATGTCCCCTCTCCACGGCTCGTGACGATGGGACACCGTCCTTCATGTCCCCTCTCCACGGCTCGTGACGATGGGACACCGTCCTTCATGTCCCCTCTCCACGGCTCGTGACGATGGGACACCGTCCTTCATGTCCCCTCTCCACGGCTCGTGACGATGGGACACCGTCCTTCATGTCCCCTCTCCTTCATGTCCCCTCTCCACAGCTCGTGACGATGGGACACCGTCCTTCATGTCCCCTCTCCACAGCTCGTGACGATGGGACACCGTCCTTCATGTCCCCTCTCCTTCATGTCCCCTCTCCACAGCTCGTGACGATGGGACACCATCCTTCATGTCCCCTCTCCTTCATGTCCCCTCTCCACAGCTCGTGACGATGGGACACCGTCCTTCATGTCCCCTCTCCACGGCTCGTGACGATGGGACACCGTCCTTCATGTCCCCTCTCCACAGCTCGTGACGATGGGACACCGTGCCTTCTCTGACTATGGAACTCTTCCTGACGACCTCAGGAATGCACCTTCTGGAGTCCTTTAAAACGGGCCTTAAAACACAAGCAGGCTTTCCCCTGAACTCTTCCCTTGACCCCTTTTATTCACATATTTTTTTTTGCTGCCCACAACTTTGTATCTTATTTAGTAGCTAGGCTTTGTCTTAGTCTCTTAGTCTTGTTTTTAGTCTTCTTTGTAAAGCGCTCTGAGATCTGTTGCTTCAGGTGAAAAGCGCTATATAAATTGAAATTATTATTATTATTATTAAGAAGGCTTCTGGGAGCAGGAACTCTCTGGCTGCCCAGCCGGTGGAGCAAGGACTCTACAACCATTCTACCCCTAAGGGGGGGCCCTCGGACTCAGACTATACCTGGACCAGGTCCTGGACCAGACCAAGAACCAAAGTCCATCAGACAAAGATCAAAGCACCAGCAGTCGAATAAACTCTACCCCCCCATGGGTGTGCATAAGTGTGTGTGTGTGTGTGTGTGTGTGTGTGTGTGTGTGTGTGTGTGTGTGTGTGTGTGTGTGTGTGTGTGTGTGTGTGTGTGTGTTGTATGGAAACCCACAAGGGTCAAAAAATGAATTGATGTGATATATAATGTGGAAAAGCGGAATTTTAAACGCCGCATAACAGCGTTCAAATGTATCATGTGGTCTTTAAAAAAAGTTTATAGAGAACAAAGTATAAGTTTATATGCAGATTTACACAAAGATGTCACCATGGTAACCAGCGTTTCACATTAACACGTGAAAACGCCAGACGGGTCGGACTAAAACTCTTCAGTTCTGCTAAAGAGTCTCCAGAGAGTTTGACCTCCACATATTTAGTTTTATGTAGGAAACCCGTCTGTTGCAGCCGCGGATCCGTTTAATAAACCTGTTTATTCAGGTTCCTTCATAAGAAACCAGCTTTAAAAACTTGATCTAATTTATAACAAATCTGCAGTTTATTTATTTTACTACAAGAATGTTTACTGCTCCTCTTAAGAGGTT
The DNA here is from genome assembly GCF_033807715.1 of Cololabis saira. Classification (NCBI taxonomy): domain Eukaryota; kingdom Metazoa; phylum Chordata; class Actinopteri; order Beloniformes; family Belonidae; genus Cololabis; species Cololabis saira. The sequence goes on along the minus strand of NC_084596.1, from coordinate 248,663 downwards.
CTGACCCAGATTCTGATGTGGTTTTGCTTTTATATTTAAGACTTGTGAACTTTTATTGTTCTCAGTTGGATTTTACAGATTGTTTTTTAATGTTTGGAAATAAAAACAAAGCTAAAACTTATTTGACTCTCTTCTTTTTTAAGAAAGTTTACTTCATGAGAGAAAGCAGGAAAATGTTCCATCTGAAATAAAACATTTCATCATTGTAAGCAACCTGCAACTTATGAATGCTTGCCTTCTTAAATTTACTCCATAAAGGAGCAGAATCATATCTCACCCAGGCCAACACACTGCCAAAGTTCTGGGGGCCGTCCTGGGGACCAAGTGGAGACAATCGAGACAACACGGACTGAAATGTGGCTGGCGACATTATTTATGTTAGTCAGTCCTTATTACTGGGATCTAAGCATGAGTTCATGAGTATGAGGGCAAAGTCAGGTGATTCTGTGTATTCAGGTAGAAAATGATTCTCATCTCTCCTGGAACGTTTCATAGCACCAGATCTCCACCGGCATCATATGGGAGGTGTTCAGTTTAGAGAATAAACCCCTTCAACACATCAACCATCCTGCTCTCTCACTCTTTAGAGAATAAACCCCTTCATCACATCAACAATTCTGCTTTCTCACTCTTCAGTTAAGAGAATAAACCCCTTCATCACATCAACCATCCTGCTCTCTCACTCTTCAGTTTAGAGAATAACTCCCTTCAACACATCAACCATCCTGCTCTCTCACTCTTCAGTTAGAGAATAAACCCCTTCAACACATCAACCATCCTGCTCTCTCACTCTTCAGTTTAGAGAATAAACCCCTTCAACACATCAACCATCCTGCTCTCTCACTCTTTAGAGAATAAACCCCTTCAACACATCAACCATCCTTCTCTCTCACTCTTCAGTTTAGAGAATAAACCCCTTCAACACATCAACCATCCTGCTCTCTCACTCTTTAGATAATAACTCCCTTCAACACATCAACCATCCTGCTCTCTCACTCTTCAGTTTAGAGAATAAACCCCTTCAACACATCAACCATCCTGCTCTCTCACTCTTCATTTAGAGAATAAACCCCTTCAACACATCAACCATCCTGCTCTCTCACTCTTTAGAGAATAAACTCCTTCAACACATCAACCATCCTGCTCTCTCACTCTTCAGTTTAGAGAATAAACTCCTTCAACACATCAACCATCCTGCTCTCTTACTCTTCAGTTTAGAGAATAAACTCCTTCAACACATCAACCATCCTGCTCTCTCACTCTTCAGTTTAGAGAATAAACTCCTTCAACACATCAACCATCCTGCTCTCTCACTCTTCAGTTTAGATAATAAACCCCTTCAACACATCAACCATCCTGCTCTCTTACTCTTTAGAGAATAAACCCCTTCAACACATCAACCATCCTGCTCTCTCACTCTTCAGTTTAGAGAATAAACTCCTTCAACACATCAACCATCCTGCTCTCTCACTCTTCAGTTTAGAGAATAAACCCCTTCAACACATCAACCATCCTGCTCTCTCACTCTTTAGAGAATAACTCCCTTCATCACATCAACCATCCTGCTCTCTTACTCTTTAGAGAATAAACTCCTTCAACACATCAACCATCCTGCTCTCTCACTCTTCAGTTTAGAGAATAAACCCCTTCATCACATCAACCATCCTGCTCTCTCACTCTTCAGTTTAGAGAATAAACTCCTTCATCACATCAACCATCCTGCTCTCTCACTCTTTAGAGAATAAACTCCTTCAACACATCAACCATCCTGCTCTCTCACTCTTCAGTTTAGAGAATAAACTCCTTCAACACATCAACCATCCTGCTCTCTCACTCTTCAGTTTAGATAATAAACCCCTTCAACACATCAACCATCCTGCTCTCTTACTCTTTAGAGAATAAACCCCTTCAACACATCAACCATCCTGCTCTCTCACTCTTCAGTTTAGAGAATAAACTCCTTCAACACATCAACCATCCTGCTCTCTCACTCTTCAGTTTAGAGAATAAACCCCTTCAACACATCAACCATCCTGCTCTCTCACTCTTTAGAGAATAACTCCCTTCATCACATCAACCATCCTGCTCTCTTACTCTTTAGAGAATAAACTCCTTCAACACATCAACCATCCTGCTCTCTCACTCTTCAGTTTAGAGAATAAACCCCTTCAACACATCAACCATCCTGCTCTCTCACTCTTCAGTTTAGAAAATAAACCCCTTCATCACATCAACCATCCTGCTCTCTCACTCGTCAGTTTAGAGAATAAACCCCTTCAACACATCAACCATCCTGCTCTCTCACTCTTTAGATAATAACTCCCTTCAACACATCAACCATCCTGCTCTCTCACTCTTTAGAGAATAAACCCCTTCAACACATCAACCATCCTGCTCTCTCACTCTTTAGAGAATAAACTCCTTCAACACATCAACCATCCTGCTCTCTCACTCTTCAGTTTAGAGAATAAACCCCTTCAACACATCAACCATTCTGCTTTCTCACTCTTCAGTTAAGAGAATAAACCCCTTCAACACATCAACCATCCTGCTCTCTCACTCTTCAGCTTAGAGAATAACTCCCTTCAACACATCAACCATCCTGCTCTCTCACTCTTCAGTTTAGAGAATAAACCCCTTCAACACATCAACCATCCTGCTCTCTCACTCTTCAGTTTAGAGAATAAACCCCTTCAACACATCAACCATCCTGCTCTCTCACTCTTCAGTTTAGATAATAAACCCCTTCATCACATCAACCATCCTGCTCTCTCACTCTTCAGTTTAGAGAATAAACCCCTTCAACACATCAACCATCCTGCTCTCTCACTCTTTAGAGAATAAACCCCTTCATCACATCAACCATCCTGCTCTCTCACTCTTTAGACAATAAACCCCTTCAACACATCAACCATCCTGCTCTCTCACTCTTCAGTTTAGATAATAAACCCCTTCAACACATCAACCATCCTGCTCTCTCACTCTTCAGTTTAGATAATATACCCCTTCAACACATCAACCATCCTGCTCTCTAATTCTTCAGTTTAGAGAATAAACCCCTTCAACACATCCACCATCCTGCTCTCTCACTCTTTAGATAATAACTCCCTTCAACACATCCACCATCCTGCTCTCTCACTCTTCAGTTTAGATAATAAACCCCTTCAACACATCAACCATCCTGCTCTCTTACTCTTCAGTTAAGAGAATAACTCCCTTCAACACATCAACCATCCTGCTCTCTCACTCTTTAGAGAATAAACCCCTTCAACACATCCACCATCCTGCTCTCTCACTCTTCAGCTTAGAGAATAACTCCCTTCAACACATCAACCATCCTGCTCTCTGTTAGGGTTTGGCACACCCTTCCTCCACCAGATGGCGCCAAAGTCTGGTCAGGCTTGGCCAGAGCACCACAGCTGATCCCTATCTTCGTCCCCACACCTGACACCACTCAGCCTCGTCACCCAGTCTGCTCTTAAGCCTGCCTCCCACAAGCTGTGGCGTTGGATTATTTTCTCCAGCTCAGAGCCCTGTATGCTGCCCGTTTTCCTGGTCTTCCTGGTCTTCCTGGTCTTCCTGGTCTCCTGTTCGTGGGCCTTCCCTTCCTGGGTCCTTGGGGTTACTTTTTCCAGCCGTGAGTTTCCCTCCGGTCTGCACCTTTTGTTTGGATTTTCCAGCCGTGAGTTTCCCTCCGGTCTGCGCCTTTTTTTTGGATCTTCCAGCCGTGAGTTTCCCTCCGGTCTGCGCTTTTAGTTGGACTTTCCAGCCGCGTTTTTTCGGTCTGTGATTTTGTGTTTGCATTCCTTCCCTCCTGTGGAGCGCCTTTTGTTAAATAAACTTTATTATACCTGAACCTTGCTCGTGTTGTCCTGCATTTGGGTCCGCCCTCCTTCCCTCGAGCCTAACACTCTTTCACTCATCACATTCCTTCAAACTCAAAATAAAAGAGACCAACAACACAGACTAGAGGGTGATGATATGTAGCGTCCTCTCACTGCTGTCTCCGTTTGTCCTTGAATGGAGCAGTTTTGGAGGAGAGTGTTGGACCTGATTCATATCTGGACCGTTCTGTCCTCTTGTCCTCTGAGCTGGTGGAAATAGTTTACTGACAGACAGACAGGCGAGTCCTGTCAGTGGAAACTGGATGAAGCGTCCCAGTCGAGATTAAACCAAGCCTGGACTGATGGTCTTAAGTCGTTTATTTTGCCTTTTCTTAACTTCAACTTAAAATCTGTTAGCACCATAGATCGAAATAACAACTCAATAATAAACTTAAAACTTTTAGAGGCAAATAAATAAAATACCTTGTTTCCTTCTGGACTGGAGCTTTAACTCCTGCTATACTCTCCCTTTTCGTACTTCTTTTATCTCGTTTATCTTATTGAGCTCTGTATGTTAGATGCTGCTGCACTGTTTACCACTTTTCATCGATTTCCATTTTTTTTTGTCTTTTCAAAATAAGAGCACATTCAAGTTAAGGAAAAAACAAAATAAAAGCAGATTAACAATATAAAAACAAACTGCACACGCGAACTACTGTATACTGTGCGTTGGGATCATTTACACTGGAACTGGAATCTTTTGCTGATGGTGATGTTTCACTTCATCTTGCACTTCTGCATTCAAGTGCAGGATCAGTTTTGTGTTTTATGTGGAAACATGTAAACAGGGCCTTAGGTAATCTAGGGATAATGGAAACTACATCCTCCTCACTGGTCCTTAGTGCAGGCAGGGGGTGTGATGCATCTGACCACCATCTTTCTTGGTCTGCAGACACGTCCTCACGTCCATGTAAGATGTCACGGTGTCAGTATTGAGGTCTGGAGCTTCACAAGCGCTCCAGTCGCTGCAGTCAAAGCAGGTCTGTAACACAAGTGCAGGTCTGTAACACAAGTGCAGGTCTGTAACACAAGCTTTGACTCATCAGCTCATCGGCCTTCACTGTCCTCACCACAGGCTTAGGAGTTTCTGCTTGGAGGTCGGGATGAGATGAAGCAGACAGTGATCAGATTCTGCACCAGGGACAGAGAGACAAGCGTCCTTCATGACTGTGTAGCAGCGGTCCAGAGTGTTTGTGTGTTGGGAGTTTATCAGTGAGATTTGCTCGGTTAAAGTCGCCCAGAAGGATCAGCAAGGAGTGTGGCTGTTTCCTCTCTCCTTCCTGTCCTCCTCTTTAAGTCAGGAAGAAAAAGTCAACAAAAAGGGATTGAATGAAACTATGACGAAAGGAATAAAGATTCTGTTGATTCATCAAATACAGTTATTCCTTGTTCCCCTTATCGTCCTCTTTCAGTCTCAACTCACAGTTCTTGACCTTTGGTAAGAACAGGAACTTGGATCATTTCTGAGTTGGGGCCTCATGTACTAAGAGTGCATGGATTTCAAAGTGAAACCGTGCGTGGAATTTACACGAATGCAAACATTCAGATGTGGAAAAACCCTGTATACGCCCAAATCCACGCAGGTTTCTCTGTATATCCCAATCAGCGTGGATTTGAGCACACATGCGCATGCACAACACTCCGCCCTGTCTCTTCCCTCAAATACATATGTTTGAATATGATAATGAAGATAATTATCCATTAAAAACCGCTGCATGTGCAAAAAAAGGTAAAACAAATAAAAAAAATGTGGGGGCAGTTCTTCCGATTTCGGCTGCATTGCATTATGGGTAATGCTGTTCTTTGCTTTGCATTGCGGTCTGTGAAGAGTTTTGGTTTTATTACGATTGTAAGGATTCGTGAATGTTTATGGGCAGCGTTAGTTCATCATTACACTCTGCTTTTCTTGTTTGTATTTTAAGAACCGACATCATAACTTAAATTGGTGGATGAAAAACGGCTCCTCGTTCAGCTTTACTGTCACGCGTATATACTGACGGATTAAGCCCAATGTACACGTTTATTAAGTCTTACACATTGTGGATGTCCGCGATCACCTCTCTCATAAGTATAACAATATGAATATAAACTTATATTTAAAACATGAAGCATCACGATCTGATTCCTCTGCTCCAGAAATAAGGACAACTTGTGCCGACGGGATTATCGAGGTGCAAACATGAGAAATAAAGAGCAAAGTTGCTGTAACTCGGAGTGTTGCATCCGCAGGAGGAGAAACCGGTCTTAATCCCGGTCCATCACCGGAGAAACACTTCCTGGATCCTGCAGCACCTGCAGCCGACTCGATATCAGACTCTGAAAGTCGCCTAAACATCCAATAAAAACGTTCGTACCAACCAACTTTTCCGTGACATCTTAGTTTTATTTTAAAAGACAACTTTACAGAACGTTTTTTTTGCTGCAAAATGTATTTTAATGTTTTTCTGTCCAGACACAGTTATGGGATGTTTTAGGATCTGGCTTTAATCTCCAGTCCTCGTCCCATACGGTCGTCATGGTGACAGAGATGTCCTACCTGTAGCAGCTCCAGCTGAAAGATCATGTTGGTCTGAACCGGAGCAGCTGGTCCAGTTCAGGGCAGAGATCCAGGATGATCCTCTTGGTACCTAAACCAGCTGATGGTCCAGTCTTAGTCCTGGACCAGCAGATCCAGACTAAACCAGCTGATAGTCCAGTCTTTATCCTGGACCAGCAGATCAGTCTGGCCCTTGAAGACTCGCTCCTGATCCTGCCATCAGCACGGTCCTCTAACGGACCCAGGGCTGCCATCGGGATTTGCAGGTTCCATCGTTGAGCTCCTTTTGTTGTTTGTTCAGATCATGTGGTTGATTGTGAGATTGTTGCAGCTCCACTCTTGTGTAACTTATCTGGTGATGTCGGGACTGTAGTGTCCTTCATGTGGTCGTGAATTTATTGTTGACGTCACGTTTTCTCATATTCTGCACTTCACTACATCACCAGTGAGTGTCGCCAACTGACAAAACCTCAGAAACGTGCGGACACCAGCCTTTTTTTTTTTTTTACCTTGTCTGCACACATATTATTGATTGATACCATGATGGTAGAAACCAAAAGTGTATATATGTGCATTATTACTATATTTAATATATATACATATATATACGCACACATATGCGTACACATACATAAATATACACATACAAGGCTCAGATCCTCCATGGCAGGACCCTTCCATACCGCATTCTCACCGACACAGACATACAATCACGCACCGTTTCCCCCTCCCCGGGGGGGTCCAGCACCGCCAGAAGGCACCCCAGGCTGCACGGCGGGCCCCGCCAGGCCCGGGTAACCCGACCCACCCGTCCCAGGCCGGTGAGGGAACGCGGGTGATGTGGGACCCCCTCCCGCCCCTGGTGTTGAGTGCGTGTGATTAATGCCATAAAAACAGGGAGGGGGGAGGGCCAAGTATCGATTGACACCGACCCCCCCCCTCCCGAACTACGTGTCCTTGTCAAATGTATTTATTAAGTGTTGAATGTGCAGTGTCTATTTTGCTGTTAAAACCGTGAGGCGGGGAGTGCCGGGCCACGCGGGACGGTGCCCCCCACGACCCGGACCCCCCGCCCTTCGCCTATGTACGTATGAATCGTGTAGGGGGGGAAGGAGGGGGAGCGGAGGCCGAAGCCAGGAAGCAGGACCAGCAAAGCCGGCCCTGATAAGACACCCGCGTCCCCCCACCGGCCATCCAGTAGACGGGGGGCGGCCCTCCGGGCCGGGCCAGGGCCCCCCCGTACCTCCGCGGACACCAGCCTTAATGTGTGAGTGAAGGACCGCTGAAGGATCTACATTTACGTCATTCTTTGTACATCCGACCATGAGCGTTGAAAGTGGCGAATGCACGTTTTTTGTGTGCCGCATGTTTTGTACATCATGCCCCTGGTCAGCACCTCATACTGCTGCACCTTTCACTTTTTAAAAAATTGTATATATTTTAATAAGAGTCATTTTTCTATTACTGTTTGCAATTATTTAAATCTGGGTTCAGTCAGCGGAACAACTGAGGACAAATTCCCTGTCTGGCATGTTCATACTTGGCCAATAAAGCTTATTCTTCTTATGTCATTGAAGTCCAGATGCAGCTGAAATCAGCTCTGGAAAACCTCATGACATTTATCAAGAGTGTGAAAGAGTGGGACACTGGTTGGTGTTGTAATTAGATACATTCCTTTGACAGAGCTCCGATCGGAGAGAAGGACACGGAGAAACGCTTCCAGGCACATTTTAATTTTGACATTAGTTTACAGGATGGATGATGGACATCTACATATGGGCGTGTGTGGTTTATACAAGAAACAAAATACAAATAATATTAAAACAGAACAATTGTATGAATAATTCGTTTATTAATATTAAAGTCTCCAGTAATTTAAAAGGTTAGTATTGAAGTAAGAGACTTAAATGAATGTGGCGGTCTGTGTCTCCATCTAGTGGACACAGACCGGAACTACACTGCTTCATTTAAACACGTGAGGGGCGCATGAACATTGGTATTAATTTACACTTTAAATGCGTCTAGCGAAACAGGGAGGCTAAATAAGCTGTAATGATACAGATATATAATGTAAGATAACAACATGAATATATAAAGTTGCATAAACATATCACACTGCAAGGAGAGCTGATTAACCTAATTAACTACTAAACTAACAGAAGTATTCAACATGCACATAAACGCAGTATATTTAAGCAGTTTAACCACTCAATGTCCAGGCAAGTTTGAAAACAACATAATAGTGCACATTACACTTTTACTTCTGCACGCAGACAGCGGGTGACGATCTCTGAGAGTCTCAGTAGGAGATGCTCAGACAGAAGTGATATCGTTATTTGGGGATTTCAAATTAAAGGAACTAAGAAACATAAAACCCTTTCTGATAAACATTCTGAAAACTCACAATTGGAGAAAGACAAGTGATCATTAATACATTACATTAGTTCTGATATAAAATCAATACTAAACGGCTGAAACTGAAATGAAATTGGGGATCCAGGAGTAAATATATATTTTAAACGTTAAGCCACATTAATTTCCATTCATTGATGTTTATCTCCTCATCACTCTTTGGTGAAGTGAAGGATTTTTCAGTTAACTGGGATGAACAGGAAGTATCTGGATCATGGAGATCCAATTTCAGATCCACCTTAGAAACCCAAACCAGAAACACAATCACAGCCTGTTTAAGAGTGTAATTCCACTATTGTAACTCTTAAACTCTGTACAACATCGGGTTGAGTATTTTTATTTGACATTAACTGTTAGCTGTTATATATAACATGCTCTGAATTTGTCATCTGGGTGGAAATTTTAAAATTCCCAATCATAAGACGAGTCTGAACGTGTCCCGTTTCTTTAGTTTCTTTAGTCTGAGAAAACAGCAGAAGAAAAAAACGGATCTTCATGGTCCAGGTCTGAATCCTCTGACCTGGTCCAGACCTGGTCCAGATCCAGACCAGATCCAGACCTGATCGAGAAGAACTGGATCTTCATCGTCCAGGTCTATGTCTGAATCCTCTGACCTGGTCCAGATCCAGACCAGATCCAGACCTGATCCAGAAAAACTGGATCTTCATCGTCCAGGTCTACGTCTGAACCCTCTGTCACATGAAATGCAGAAGAAATATGATGCAGGGAGAGAGTGTGAGTTGGTGGAGGTTTGGATGTTTCTGTGGTCTCTGCTGACCTTCTCCACTCATCTGTTGCCAGGGATTTCCCCTCTGATCAATAATATGCCAGTGCTTTTCTCTTCCTTTTAATCGTTCCTTCCTTTTATAATTTAAAATGAGCAGAACCATCTGTCATGGTTTTGGTGTTTTGTTCCTGTTTTATTTTGAAAGTCTGTGTCTTTGTGTGTCAGTTCTGTCTTGACTTCCCTTGTTCCGTCTGCCCTGATTGTCGTCACCTGTGTCTCGTCAGGCCTTCTGTGTATATCTGTCTGGTCTTTCCCTTGTCTTTCCCTTGATCCCTGCTGGTCCGTATTGTTCCTTCCTCCATGTTTCAGGTCTGGGTTTTGGGTTTTGTCATGTTCTGGCTTTTGCAATCCTGCTCAGCAGTGCCTTTTGTTGAAGTTAAAGATAAACATGTATTTTTGGAAGTCTTACCTCCTGGTCTCATCTGCATCTGGAACCAGGAGCGTTCAGGCTCAGTACAGGTGAGAGACGGTGGCGGCGGTAAGCATTACATTCATTCCTGTTAGTTTAGCCATCTTTCTAAAGATTCACACAGTTAAGCAGAGTTCGTTTTGGCCCCAGCAAGGCCTTGTGTACTAATGTTTAATTAAAATGATAAACGCCAATGTGCCTGGGCTGTTTCAGGGGTTTCCATGAGAATCGACTTCGACCAGGTTGAGGGAGCCCGTCCTAAAGACAAGATTACTGCAGATGTTTGTGCTGCACCTGAAGATGTTGTTCTGGGGACTGATGGAGGAGAATATACAGGTAGTGCATCAAAGTTCCACATTCCCTTGAATGAGTTTACATTTTTTGCATTTTTTAGGCTGTCCATCTTCATTTTTCTGGCAAAAAAGGTTACGTTTAACAATAAAGGACTCCCTCAATGTTAACGTGAACAAATTAGTACATTCATTTGTATGTTCGCCAAGATATGGTAGTTTTCTTTTCAACATGTGAATTAGCAGTAGTTTTGCTGACTGTAGGTGATGGTGTGTGATGTGATGCTGACTTTGAGTTTTGCGATGCCTTAACTTGCCATGAGAAGACTAATAAATAAAACGTTTTAAATACTGTAGCTTAATTGTAGATATTGTAGGTGCAGCCTGAATGGGGAAAATTATCTGATTTAAAAATTGCATTGGGTTTATCATTTCAAATGCATTTATTTTACTCATTTCATTTAAATTTGAACTGGTGCGTAGACCTGTATTTAAGCATTTAACCTGGGGTAAGTGGCTAAGTTGATAGAGCGTTCACCCATGAACCTGAAGGTCAGTGGTTCCAACCCTAGTTCCTCCTGTGTCCTTGGGCAAGACACTGAATCCCCTGTTTGCTCCCGGTTGTCAGGCCAGCGCCGTTGTGTATGGCAGCTCCGCCGACAACCGGTGTGGGTGAATGTTTGCAGTGTAAAGCGCTTTGGGGCTGTAGGAGTACAGCTGGAAAGCGCTATATAAGTGTAAGCCATTTACCATTTCAAACACGCTGGAATAATTCATATTTAAACAGACTGGTTCTTAAACATTTGAAACAAATTGGGTGTAATGACAAATATCATTTTGTACTTAAAACCTTGAGTTTATTGGTATTACATAAAGCTCATGTTTCATTTACATTCAAATGATAAATATGTACCACATTGAGTTTATTAGCCTGTTTATGATGAACCTATGTAATCCAAATGGAAAGAAATTTTATATGCAATTGAAAAGCATAAATCCAATAAATTAGTCCTAAATATTTGTGTAGATTGTTCTGTTTGCACAACCCCTTTGCCCCCTTTAATCTATGTTGCTCGAGAGCTGGTGATGGAGGACTTTAAGAAGTTCCAACTTGGATCCAGGAAGGGAACAATAGACGGTCAGCGTGGACAGCAGCAGCTCTGATCAATATTTAGCTTCACATGATGGCGGCAGTCGCTCCAGTAAGCCGGAGAACAAGCTCTTCTTCCTGGCAAGTTTGGACGTAAGTGTCCTGGAGAGATCAGAATATTGCTGCTAACATGTTCACAGCTACTAACCATCTCCTGTTTATAGGTATCAGAATATTGATGCTAACATGTTCACAGCTACTAACCATCTCCTGTTTATAGGTATCAGAATATTGCTCCTTACATGTTCACAGCAACTAACATCTCGTGTTTATAGGTATCAGAATATTGCTCCTTACATGTTCACAGCTACTAACATCTCCTGTTTATAGGTATCAGAATATTGCTGCTAACATGTTCACAGCTACTAACATCTCCTGTTTATAGGTATCAGAATATTGCTGCTAACATGTTCACAGCTACTAACCATCTCCTGTTTATAGGTATCAGAATATTATCAACGTGGAATCGAGTGACATGCGGGAGCACAACACTCCACCCGTCTCCTCCCTCAATTAGAAATATTTGAATATAATAATGAGGATAAATACCCAGTAAACTGCTCATCCTGACAAGGAACTTGGAAAAACAAGTAAAAATAATGTAAACATCAGTCGTCAGCTGGAGACTCTCTCGTCAGAAGTTGAGGCTGGAAAAATAATTTATTTGGGGCCTTTTCTTCTGATTTAAGCTGTAAAAGAAAATGGAAATTGCAATATGGGTATCGTAGTTCTTTGCTTTGTGTTGCGTTCCAACACTTGTGGGTTTTGTACGGTGCATCATTACACACCGGTCCGGGTCTCCGTCACCGGGAGGAGAGACATCTCCAGCTCTCGGCCTCCGTCACCGGGAGAAGAGACCGGTCCGGGTCTCGGCCTCCGTCAACTGGAGGAGAGACCGCTCCGGGTCTCGGCCTCCGTCACCGGGAGGAGAGACCGCTCCGGGTTTCGGCCTCCGTCACCGGGAGGAGAGACCGCTCCGGGTCTCGGCCTCCGACACCGGGAGGAGAGACCGGTCCGGGTCTCGGCCTCCGACACCGGGAGGAGAGACCGGTCCGGGTCTCGGCCTCCGTCACCGGGAGGAGAGATCCGTTTAGCTCTCGGCCTCCGTCTCCGGGAGGAGAGACCGGTCTCGGCCTCCGTCTCCGGGAGGAGAGACCGGTCCCGGTCTCGGCCTCCGTCACCGGGAGGAGAGACTCCTTTAGCTCTCGGCCTCCGTCTCCGGGAGGAGAGACTCCTTTAGCTCTCGGCCTCCGTCTCCGGGAGGAGAGACTCCTTTAGCTCTCGGCCTCCGTCTCCGGGAGGAGAGACTCCTTTAGGTCTCGGCCTCCGTCTCCGGGAGGAGAGACTCCTTTAGGTCTCGGCCTCCGTCTCCGGGAGGAGAGACTCCTTTAGGTCTCGGCCTCCGTCACCGGGAGGAGAGACCGGTCCAGGTCTCGGCCTCCGTCACCGGGAGGAGAGACCGGTCCAGGTCTCGGCCTCCGTCTCCGGGAGGAGAGACCGGTCCAGGTCTCGGCCTCCGTCACCGGGAGGAGAGACCGGTCCGGGTCTCGGCCTCCGTCACCGGGAGGAGAGACCGGTCCGGGTCTCGGCCTCCGTCACCGGGAGGAGAGACCGGTCCGGGTCTCGGCCTCCGACACCGGGAGGAGAGACCGGTCCGGGTCTCGGCCTCCGACACCGGGAGGAGAGACCGGTCCGGGTCTCGGCCTCCGACACCGGGAGGAGAGACCGGTCCGGGTCTCGGCCTCCGACACCGGGAGGAGAGACCGGTCCGGGTCTCGGCCTCCGACACCGGGAGGAGAGACCGGTCCGGGTCTCGGCCTCCGACACCGGGAGGAGAGACCGGAAGAAAACTGCTCATCCTGACAAGGAACTTAGAAAAACAAGTAAAACAAATTTAAACATCAGTCGTCAGCTGGAGACTCTCTGTCAGAAGTTGAGGTTGGAAAAATAATTTTTTTGGCACCTTCTGATTTAAGCTGTAAAAGAACTGACGTGCTGGAGTTGTTGGCTGCATTGCATTATGGGTGTCGTAGTTCGTTGCTTTGTGTTACGTTCCATGAAGAGTTGTGGGTTTTGTACGGTGAATCATTACTCACCGGGAGGAGAGACCGGTCCAGGTCTCGGCCTCCGTCACCGGGAGGAGAGACCGGTCCAGGTCTCGGCCTCCGTCACCGGGAGGAGAGACCGGTCCAGGTCTCGGCCTCCGTCACCGGGAGGAGAGACCGGTCCAGGTCTCGGCCTCCGTCACCGGGAGGAGAGACCGGTCCAGGTCTCGGCCTCTGTCTCCGGGAGGAGAGACTCCTTTAGGTGTCGGCCTCCGTCACCGGGAGGAGAGACCGGTCCAGGTCTCGGCCTCCGTCACCGGGAGGAGAGACCCGTCCAGGTCTCGGCCTCCGTCACCGGGAGGAGAGACCGGTCCAGGTCTCGGCCTCCGTCACCGGGAGGAGAGACCGGTCCAGGTCTCGGCCTCAGTCACCGGGAGGAGACACTCGTTTAGCTCTCGGCCTCCGTCACCGGGAGGAGAGATCCGTTTAGCTCTCGGCCTCCGTCACCGGGAGGAGAGATCCGTTTAGCTCTCGGCCTCAGTCATCGGGACGAGAGATCCGTTTAGGTCTCGGCCTCCGACACCGGGAGGAGAGACCGGTTTTTTTTTTTGTATAATTATAAAAAAAAAAAAAAATGCAATGAGAACTGGATCATTGGCTTCTGGCCTGTTATTGCTGGAACCTCTGAGTGTGAAAAGAGGAGGGGAAAAAGACAGGTTCCCCGGTGGTGATTGACAGGTTCCTACCTTCATATGTTCTTGTGGTTGATTGATTGTGAGATTTTTGCAGTTCCACTCGTGTGGAACTTATCTGGTGATGTGGGCACTGTCGTGAACTTATTTATGACGTCACATTTCCTCATATTCTGGACTTCACTGCATCACCAGTGGGCGTCGCCAACGGACCAAACCTCAAATATGCGAACGCCAGCCTTGATGTGTGAAGACCGCAACTTTTCACGTTCAAGTCACTTTTTGAACATCCGACTGTGAGCGTAGAAAGTGGCGTCCGCACGTTTTTATTGCACCGCCCTCTTTCTACATGAAGCCCCTGGTGTAGAAAAATCCCTCTAGAAAAGTGCAGACAATTGTACAAAACTTACACTTCCTGTACATGTGGTTACATTCTCAAATGTGTGGCTATATGTAAACAACAAAAACCTGAAACTACACAAAATGATTGCATTATTACTGCTGGAATGAAAATGAGTTGTGTTCGGATGTCACGAATTCACAACAAACTTAAATCGTCATGTAAGCTATTAAAGCATAACTTTTTATATTTGATTTTGTCAAATTGGAATCTCTACTTTATTAGCAAAATGTTCCAAGTAATTGTCTTTCCAAAATTTAATTTTTATGTTTTGCCTCCTTTTACAGCTTGACACTGAGCTTTGGTGTCCAGAGTTTTCCTGCAAACTTTGATCCAGAGAGAGACCCGACCCTGAGGACTTATATTCATCTGTTCACCACATTGACGGGTAACATCACCTCACTGCCTTCATTCATTCTTTAACAATAACACACCACTGACAACTTTGATTCAGCAGAAAGGTAGGTCATGCTTTTGGCTGTTTCTGTCTTCGGTCTTATTTCCAGCATGCTGGGACCTGCCAGGATGACTCGTAAGAGACGGCATGCTGAGGCTGCCAAGAGGAAGGTGGATCTGTCAGTGGATGTTGACACTCAGCTGGTACCTACACTGTGGAATTCAGGGGAATGTATCAAGGTAGAAAAAAATATCTGTAGATATTACATTCATTTTTAGATGGTTTGTCATATTGTGTGTGTAACATGCTTCTCTTTTCAGTCACCAGTCACTCTCCGCCCAGACGCCCACCACCCCACCTGTGCTGGAGGTCAAGTCATGCTGAACAATTTTGATAAAAAGTTTCACATTTGCAGTGATGGTTTAATGTTTCATGTTTATGTAACCGACCTGGCAGGTAAGTGCACACTGGACCAGAACTTTCTTGATTCACAAGTAGGAGTAATGAGAAGGGATTGGACACCACAATGAGTAAAAAGAACACGCAGGTAAGTTTTAGAAAATCCACTGTATTAAACACACAGAATATACAGTTTGCGGCATTCAGTTTTGTTCTCTTAACCTGTCCTTTAAACTGGGTGCACCCTAAATAAATTGTCTTCCCCAAAAATAAAAAAAATAATTCAACTTCAATGGTCCTTGGCCAATGTCCTACCACACTGTAAGGATGGTAGATGAAGAATGGAAAGGCCCCTCCTCAACCCAGACACTCACATGGGTGGCTCGCCATCCCCCTCATCAGGGAGAGAATCGACTCCAAATCCAGAATCCCTGGGAATCTAAAAAACCCAGCCTGTATAACATGAAAATATAGTGCTACGTTTCTCTGTTTGCGCTTCACCAATTATTTGTAGAGTTCTTCGAATATTTTTTTACGACCCAATTTGAACCTAGTTTGTCTTCTATCTATTAAATAAAAGTATTTATTAATTTGTAGATTGATTGTATACAACTTTTTATATTTTTTTTTTTTTTTTTTTTTTTGCCTGGTTTTGGTATGATTTAAATGAGGCCTGCAGTACCGGTAAAAACTCTTCCTTAAACACCTTGTACCATTCTCCGGGATAGCCATTGCTCCATGGAGATGTATTATTTTTCAATGAATTTATTGCTTTGAAAATCTCCTCACTACTTCCTCATTTACAGCAAGTGGCTGTGTGTATATAAATTTTCATAAAACTTCTGAAATATTTTCTCTATACCATCCGGTTCATGTATTATCTCATTGGTATGTGGATCCCTAATTTTCTGTATGGTACTTATTACTTGCTGTTTTTGTATATGGTTTGCTAAGAGTTTGGTTGCTCTGGGGCCAATCTCCATAGTAATTTTGTTTCTGGTGTGCTGAGTTGATCTGAAGGCAAGTGGAATGTACTGGTTCTTTCTGCTCTTGGTCAAAAAGTGTTGACTTTGATGGCAATCTGGGGTTTGTAAGAGGCCTGACTGGCAAAGCTCGGGGCAGCAGCTTGGATATCACTTTGTGTATGGGGGGGCTGAATTACCACAGGATCTTCACTGATCTCAAGTGGGGTCTCTGTACGGTGTCTCTTATTCATCCAATTATATCTCATTTATCTTCATTTTAGTGTCCTTAATTTGTTCATATATTTGTTTGTCCTCTGGTATTGTTGCTCTAATTAACGCAATATTAGAGTTCAGATATGCTTATGTTTTTAAATGGTGTGATCTTGGCTTTTACTTTTCCTCGAACAGCTTTCACGGCATCCCATACATTCCCTATGTATTGCCCCGATCTCTTTAATTCTTCTACAAAACCTTTATTTAGTCTCCCGATTGTCTGTCTTTTTCCTGGCATTCAGATGTATTTTTAAAAACAAGGTATGATCTGATATATCCGCCCATCCAATATTCTACTCGGTCACTCTGTATCTATCCCCCATATAAAAAGTCTATTCTGGAGTAACTTTGTTGCCATCTACTGTGTAGTCCTTCTCAAGAGGGTGGAGACTTCCCATATGTCTTTCATTACCTTTTCATCTAAGGATATCTTAACAAATTCTGATGTTTTATTTTCCTTGGTATGATTGAAATAATGGCTTCTGCCCACATTGGTGGTATCTGATTTTTCTTTAAGAGGCCTGAAGTACCAGTAACAACTCTTTAAACACATTGTACCATTGTGCAGGATATTCATCGCTCCCTGGAGATTTATTATTTTGCAATGAATTTATTGCTTTGATAATCTCCTCCCTTGTAATTTCTGCTGTCAGTCTTTCATTTTGCAATACACCAATTGATGGTAAATCTGATTTAAAGAAGCTCTTACTACTTATTTGCAGCAAGTGGTTGTGTGTACACATTTTCCTAAAACTTCTGAACTATTTTCTCTACCATCCCGTTCGTGTATTATCTCATTGCTATGTGAATCCCTAATTTTCTGTATGGTACTTATTACTTGCTGTTTTCGTATACGGTTTGCTAATAGTTTTGTTGCTCTGGGGCCAATCTCATAGTAGTTTTGTTTCAAATATTTCTGGTGTGCTGAGTTGATCTGAAGGCAAGTGGAACGTGCTGATTCTTCTATTGGTCAGAGAGAGTCTTGATTTGGATGTCAGTCTGGGGTTTGTAAGAGGCCTGACTGGCAAAGCTCGGGTCAGCAGATTGGATACCACTTTGTGTATGGGGGGGCCGAATTTCCACAGGATCTTCACTGATCTCAAGTGGGGTCTCTGTACAGTGTCTTTTATTCATCCAATAATATCTAATTTATCTTAATTTTGGTGTCCTTAATTCTGTTCATATACTATTTGTTTGTCCTCTGGTATTGTTGCTCTAATTCTCGCAGTATTACAGAGTTCAGATATGCTTATGTTTTTAAAAAGTGTGGTCTTGGCTATTACCTTTCCTAGAACAGCTTTCAAGGCATCCGATAAAATATGCAGATCAACTTCTCCATCATTCTCTTTTGTATTGCCTGATTTCCTCTTTTTAATTCTTCTACAAAACCTTTATTTGGTCTCCCGATTGTCTGTCTTTTTTCCTGGCATTCAGATGTATTTAAAAAAAAAAAGGTATTATGATCCGATATATCCGCCGTTCCAATCTTACACTTGATCACTTTGTATCTATCCCCCATATATAAAAAGTCTATTCTAGAGTCACTTTGTGTTGCCGTATACTGTGTAGTCATTAAGTGGGTGGAGAGTCCTCCATTTCTTTCATTACCTTTTCATCTAAGGAGGTCTTTACAAATTTTGATATGTTTTATTTTCCTTGGTATGATTGAAATAATGGCTTCTGCCCACATTGGTGGTATCTGATTTTTCTTTAAGAGGCCTAATGTACCGGTAACAACTCTTCCTTAAACACCTTGTACCATTCCGCAGGATAGCCATCGCTCCCTGGATATTTATTATTTTTCAATGAATTTATTGTTTTGATCTCCTCCCTTGTAATTTCTGCTGTCAGTCTTTCATTTTGCAATACACCAATTGATGGTAAATCTAGGTGATTTAAAGTGTGTGTAAATTGTCATAGAACTTCTGAAATATTTTCTTTATACCATCCGGTTCATGTATTATCTCATTGCTATGTGGATCCCTGATATTCTGTATGGTACTTATTACTTGCGGTTTTGCTAAGAGTTTTGTTGCTCTGGGACCAATCTCATGGTGATTCTGTTTCAAATGTTTATGGTGTGCTGAGTTGATCTGAAGGCAAGTGGACGTGCTGGTTCTTTCTCCTATTGGCCAGAGAAAATCTTGACTTGGATGGCAGTCTGGGGTTTGTAAGAGGCCTGACTGGCAAAGCTCGGGGCAGCAGCTTGGATACCACTTTGTGTATGGGGGGGCTGAATTTCCACTGGATCTTCACTGATCTCAAGTGGGGTCTCTGTACGGTGTCTTTTACTCATCCAATAATATCTCATTTATCTTAATTTTTGTGTCCTTAATTTGTTTATATACTATGTGTTTGTCCTCTGGTATTGCTCTAATTCTCGCAGAGTTGTTCCGATATGCTTATGTTTTTAAATAGTGTGATCTTGGCTATTACCTTTCCTAGAACAGCTTTCAAGGCATCCCATACAATATGCAGATCAACTTCTCCATTATTCTCTTTTGTATTGCCTGATTTCCTCTTTTTAATTCTTCTACAAATCCTTTATTTGGTCTCCCGATTGTCTGTCTTCTTTCCTGGCATTCAGATGTGTTCTTAAAAACAAGGTATTATGATCTGATATATCTGCCCCTCCAATCTCACACTGGATCACTCTGTATTTATCCCCCATATATAAAAAGTCTATTCTAGAGTCACTTTGTGTTGCCGTATACTGTGTAGTCCTTAAGAGGGTGGAGACTCCTCCATATGTCTATCATTCCCATTTCTTCTAAGGATATCTTTACAAATTTTGATTTATTTTCCTTGGTATGATTGAAATAATGGCTTCTGCCCACGTTGGTGGTATCTGATTTTTCTTTAAGAGGCCTAAAGAGCTGGTAACAACTCTTCCTTAAACACCTTGTACCATTCCGCAGGATAGCCATCACTCCCTGGAGATTTATTATTTTTCAATTAATTTATTGTTTTGATCTCCTCCCTTGTAATTTCAGCTGTCAGTCTTTCATTTTGCGATATACCAATTGATGGTAAATCTAGTTGATTTAATGTGTGTGTGTGTGTGTGTGTGTGTGTGTAAATTGTCATAACTTCTGAAATATTTTCTCTATACCATCCGGTTCATGTATTATCTCATTGGTATGTGGATCCCTGATTTTCTGTGTGGTTCTTATTACTTGCTGTTTTCGTATGTTTGTTGCTCTGGGGCCATTCTCATACTAATTTTGTTTCAAATATTTCTGGTGTGCTGCATTGATCTGAAGGCAAGTGGAATGTGCTGGTTCTTTCTCCTATTGGCCAGAGAAAATCTTGACTTTGATGGCAATCTGGGGTTTGTAAGAGGCCTGAGTGGCAAAGCTCGGGGCAGCAGCTTGGATACCACTTTGTGTATGGGGGGGCTGAATTTCCACAGGATCTTCACTGATCTCAAGTGGGGTCTCTTTATGGTATCTTTTATTCATCCAGTAATATCTCATTTATCTTCATTTTGGTGTCCTGAATTTTCATAACTATTTGTTTGTCCTCTGGTATTGTTGCTCTAATTCTCGCAGTATTGCAGAGTGGTTCAGATATGCTTATGTTTTTAAATAGTGGGATCTTGGCTGTTACCTTTCCTCGAACAGCTTTCAAGGCATCCCATACAATATGCAGATTAACTTCTCCATTGTTATTCCCTTTTGTATTGCCTGATCTCTTTTTAATTCTTCTACAAAACCTTTATTTGGTCTCCCGATTGTCTGTCTTTTTCCTGGCATTCAGATGTATTGTTAAAAACTAGGTATGATCTGATACATCCGCCCATCCAATATTCCACTCGGTCACTCTGTATCTATCCCCCATATAAAAAGTCTATTCTAGAGTCACTTTGCCGTATACTGTGTATTCCTTCTGAAGCGGGTGGAGACTCCTCTATATGTTTATCATTCACATTTCTTCTAAGGATATCTTTACAAATTTTGATATGCTTTATTTTCCTTGGTATGATTGAAATAATGGCTTCTGCCCACGTTGGTGGTATCTGATTTTTCTTTAAGAAGTCTGAAGTACGGGTAACAACTCTTAAACACCTTGTACCATTGTTTAGGATACCTATTGCTCCCTGGAGATTTATTTTCCAATTAATTTATTGCTTTTATCTCCCTTGTAATTTCTGCTTTCAGTCTTTCATTTTGAGATATGCCAATTGATGGTAAATGTAGTTGATTTAAAAAAACAAAGTTCTCACTACTTCCTCATTTGCAGCAAGTGGTTGTGTGTATACATTTTCATAGAACTTCTGAAATATTTTCTCTACCATCCGGTTCATCTATTATCTCATTGGTATGTGGATCCTTGATTTTCTGTATGGTACTTATTACTTGCTGTTTTCGTATATGTTTTGTTGCTCTGGGGCCAATCTCATAGTAATTTTGTTTCAAATATTTCTGGTGTGCTGACTTGATCTGATGGCAAGTGGAACGTGCTGGTTCTTCTGGTCAGAGAAAGTCTTGATTTGGATGGCAGTCTGGGGTTTGTAAGAGGCCTGAGTGGCAAAGCTCGGGGCAGCAGCTTGGATACCACTTTGTGTATGGGGGGGCTGAATTTCCACAGGATCTTCACTGATCTCAAGTGGGGTCTCTGTACGTTGTCTTTTATTCATCCAATAATATCTAGTTCATATACTATTTGTTTGTCCTCTGGTATTATTCTAATTATTGCAGAGTGGTTCAGATATGGTTATGTTTTTAAATAGTGTGATCTTCGGCTATTACCTTTCCTCAAACAACTGCTTTCAATGCGTCCCATACAATATGCAGATCAACTTCTCCATTATTTTGTATTGCCCGATCTCTTTGTAATTCTTCTACAAAACCTTTATTTATTCTCCCAAATGTCTGTCTTTTTCATGGCATTCAGATGTATTTTAAAAAACAAGGTATTATGATCTGATATATCCGGCCCTCCAATCTCACACTGGATAACTCTGTATCTATCCCCCATATTTAAAAAGTATTTTCTAGAGTCACTTTGTGTTACCGTATACTGTGATGTCAGTCTGGGGTTTTTAAGAGGCCTGAGTGGCAAAGCTCGGGGCAGCAGCTTGGATACCACTTTGTGTATGGGGGGGCTGAATTTCCACAGGATCTTCACTGATCTCAAGTGGGGTCTCTTTATGGTATCTTTTATTCATCCAGTAATATCTCATTTATCTTTTTTGTGTTCATATATTTGTTTGTCCTCTGGTATTGCTCTAATTATCGCAATATTGCAGAGTTGTTCAGATATGCTTATGTTTTTAAATAGTGGGATCTTGGCTATTACCTTTCCTCGAACAGCTTTCATCCCATACAATATGCAGATCAACTTCTCCTTGTTCTCTTATGTATTGCCCGATCTCCTCTGTTTTTTCCTGGCATTCAGATGTATTTTTAAAAACATGGTCTTATGATCTGATATATCCGTCCCTCCAATCTTATTCTGTATCTATCCCATATATAAGAAATGGGAATGATAGACATATGGAGGAGTCTCCACCCTCTTGAGAAGGACTCTCTCTATATATATATATATATATATATATATATATATATATATATATATATATATATATATATATATATATATATATATATATATATATATATATATACATTCATTCTGGAGCGTACTTTGTGTTGCTGAATGTGTGTAGTCCTTCTCAAGAGGGTGGAGACTCCTCCATATGTCATTCCCATTACTTATTGGATATCTTTACAAATTGTGATGTGTTTTATTTTCCTTAAGCTGGTTGTATCCAGACTTATTTATGACTACATTAAAGTCCCTCCCACAAATTAACATACCCCTCGTGGTGTAAGCAGAATCAAGTCAGTCAAGTTCACCTTTGGTGAGGCTTGAGGCCCTAATGACTTTACGATGTTTGCAGCTGGGGGTGAAAGACTTGCAACAATTTTCCTCACCATTTGGGAGTCAGGAGTTGACGGGTCATTCAAGCAGAATTGTTTTTATCATTTATTTTGTTAATATCAAATCCATAATAACAAACTAAAATGACCAATATACTGAAAATGGTACAAAAAAATAGTAAATCTGGCGCATTGGCGCAGCAGTGTGGTCGTACTCGAGGCAAAAGGTCACAGAAAGCCATGATGCGTCACGTTTTGGCACCAAGATTCTTTTTTTTTTACCAAAGTACAGTCTTGTTAAAGCTTGCTTATTTTTTTTAATTTGTTTTAATAAAACTTTTTTGAAAGATTTTTAAAGACCCTTAAGTTTTAACGTTGGCATACCAGATATGTGTTAATTGCTGACGCAGGTTTGTCGGGGTGTTTTTTTTTTTTTTTTTTTAAATGCACCGGATAATGGAACATTTTGTACACAACTGTGATGATGCAATGCCTGGTAGTGCTTAAGTGCGTTTCTAACTTCTCTCAAGTCTTGGTGTGATGAATGCTGCATAATGAAAGTTATTTATTGACTGAGTTTGACATCACTGAAGGCCTAAGTGTGAAATACACCGCCCGCCACTGGGTGTTTTACTTTGAAAGTTAGTTAGGAATACCAATAACCTTAACATGCATTTATTTCCATTCACTTATGTTTTTGTGTGGACCCCAGGAGGAATCAGTGAGGTATGTCAATATCAGCTAATGGTGAACCTGATAACAATTATTAAATCTGTGGCTGCATGACTGAGAAGAGGGCTCACTCCCGTCATTTTATTTTAAATGCATCCGGCACCGGTGGTGCTGATGCAGGAGTGAGACCTCTTCACATGAATCCACCTATCATTACCTGGAAACTCATCCTGACATCTGATTGGTCCGCTACACCTGTCCCCGTCCCCATCCTAGCATCACTCTGAACTCCCGGTCGAGGTGAGCAGACCTACTTTATTCTGTTAAGTTTATTTCTTATTGTTTTATCCTGTAAAACTGTCACCTGAAAATGGTTCGGCCATACCGTTTGGTTTCTGAGGTTTCATCAACTTTTGGTGATTTTAATCGCCTGTGTTCAACAGGAAGTAGCTAGCTTTAGCTACTTCACCTAGTGTCATATTTTATGGTGGTTTCGGTTAAAAAAACTGTCTATAACCCCAATTCCAACAAAGTCAGGTGGTGCTATAGGAGGTTCTATAGACTGTGTACGTTGTTGTTTTACACTGTCCGCATAGTCTGAGGCTGATAGACTAAATATCTGAAATATAATAATCCACGATGAACAGCTAACCCAGTTAGCACGAGTCCTAATTAATCCTGATTAATATTAATTCAGAGTCGGAATGGTTGTGAAATATGTACATTAGTCACTACCAAAACACAGATTAGATAACACTAAATATAATTAAATTATTTATATTTTAGTATTTTGTAAAATGTTTCTGCATTAAAATTATTTTTAAGACTATTTTTTGGCAAATGTATCAAAATTAAACAAACCAGTCAATGTTTTAATCCACCACTTGAAACAGCCTTACTTAGGAGTTTAGTTAATGATTTTCCCTCTTACTCATCCCTGCTGCTCCTGTCATCAGTGCTGCTGGCGTCATCACCTGGGGCTCATGTACAAAGAGTGCGTGGATTTCAACGTGAATCCGTGCGTAAAATTCTTGTGTACGCAAAGAGAAATTCAGATGTTCGAAACTGTGCGTTCGCCCAAATCCATGTACATTTGTTTAAATATCAAACTTGGAATCGAGCCACATGCGGGAGCACAACACTCCACGGCCTCCGTCACCGGGAGGAAAACCCCGTTTAGGTCTCGGCCTCCGTCACCGGGAGGAAAACCCCGTTTAGGTCTCGGCCTCCGTCACCGGGAGGAAAGACTTGTTTAGGTCTCGGCCTCCGTCACCGGGAGGAGAGACCGGTCCAGGCCTCGGTCCCCGGGAGGAGAGACCGGTCCAGGCCTCGGTCCCCGGGAGGAGAGACCGGTCCAGGCCTCGGTCCCCGGGAGGAGAGACCGGTCCAGGCCTCGGTCCCCGGGAGGAGAGACCGGTCCAGGCCTCGGTCCCCGGGAGGAGAGACCGGTCCAGGCCTCGGTCCCCGGGAGGAGAGACCGGTCCAGGCCTCGGTCCCCGGGAGGAGAGACCGGTCCAGGCCTCGGTCCCCGGGAGGAGAGACCGGTCCAGGCCTCGGTCCCCGGGAGGAGAGACCGGTCCAGGCCTCGGTCCCCGGGAGGAGAGACCGGTCCAGGCCTCGGTCCCCGGGAGGAGAGACCGGTCCAGGCCTCGGCCTCCGTCACCGGGAGGAGAGACCCGTTTAGGTCTCGGCCTCCGTCACCGGGAGGAGAGACCGGCCCAGGTTTAGGCCTCCGTCACCGGGAGGAGAGACCGGCCCAGGTCTCGGCCTCCGTCACCGGGAGGAGAGACCGGCCCAGGTCTCGGCCTCCGTCACCGGGAGGAGAGACTTGTTTAGGTCTCGGCCTCCGTCACCGGGAGGAGAGACTTGTTTAGGTCTCGGCCTCCGTCACCGGGAGGAGAGACTTGTTTAGGTCTCGGCCTCCGTCACCGGGAGGAGAGACTTGTTTAGGTCTCGGCCTCCGTCACCGGGAGGAGAGACTTGTTTAGGTCTCGGCCTCCGTCACCGGGAGGAGAGACTTGTTTAGGTCTCGGCCTCCGTCACCGGGTGGAGAGACCGGCCCAGGTCTCGGCCTCCGTCACCGGGAGGAGAGACCGGCCCAGGTCTCGGCCTCCGTCACCGGGAAGAGAGACCCGTTTAGGTCTCGGCCTCCGTCACCGGGAGGAGAGACCCGTTTAGGTCTCGGCCTCCGTCACCGGGAGGAGAGACTCGTTTAGGTCTCGGCCTCATACAATGATGAGAAAACTGGCTCATTGGCTTCTGGCCTGTTATTGCTGGAACCTCTGAGTGTGAAAAGAGGGGGAAAAAAAGGTTCCTACCTTCATATGTTCCTGTGATTGATTGTGAGATTGCTGCAGTTCCACTCCTGTGTAACTTATCTGTGGATGTGGGCACTGTCGTGAACTTATTTATGACGTCACGTTTCCTCATATTTTGGACATCACTGCATCACCAGTGGGCGTCGCCAACGGACCAAACCTCAAATATGCGAACGCCAGCCTTGATGTTTGAAGACCGCAACTTTTCACGTTCAAGTCACTTTTTGAACATCCGACTGTGAGCATAGAAAGTGGCGTCCGCACGTTTTTATTGTGCCGCCCTCTTTCTACATGATGCCCCTGGTGTAGAAAAATCCTTCTAGAAAAGTGCAGACAATTGTACAAAACTTACACTTCCTGTACATGTGGTTACATTCTCAAATGTATGGCTATATGTAAACAACAAAAACCTGAAACTACACACAATGATTGCAATATTACTGCTGGAATTAAATTGAGTCGTTGTGTACGGATGTCACGAATTCAGACAAACTTAAATCGTCATGTAAGCTATAAAAGCATAACTTTTTATACTTTATTTTGCCAAATTGGAATCTCTACTTTATTAGCAAAATGTTCCAAGTAATTGTCTTTTCAAAATTAACTATTTATATTGTATATACTTTTACAGCTTGACACTGAGATTTGGTGTCCAGAGTTTTTCCTGCAAACTTTGATCCAGAGAGAGACCCGACCCTGAGGACTTATATTCATCTGTACACCACATTGACAGGTATCACCTCACTGCCTTCATTCATTCTTTAACACTAACACACCACTGACAGCTTTGATTCAGCAGGAAGGTAGGTCATACTTTTGGCTGTTCCTGCCTTTTTTTTTCCAGCAAGCTGGAACCTGCCAGGATGCCTCATGAGGGACGGCGTGCTGTGGCTGCCAAGAGGAAGGTGGATGTTGAGACTCAGCTGGTACCTACACAGTGAAATTCAGTGGAATGTATCAAGGTAGAAAAAAAAATCTGTAGATATTACATTCAGTTTTAGATTGTTTGTCATATTGTGTGTAACATGCTT
The DNA here is from genome assembly GCF_033807715.1 of Cololabis saira. Classification (NCBI taxonomy): domain Eukaryota; kingdom Metazoa; phylum Chordata; class Actinopteri; order Beloniformes; family Belonidae; genus Cololabis; species Cololabis saira. Next base: position 222,118 of record NC_084596.1, on the reverse strand, counting down.
ATCTTTTCATTCACCTGTGACAGACTCCTCCGCACAGACGCCCACCACCCCACCTGTGCTGGAGGTCAAGTCATGCTGAACAATGTTGATAAAAAGTTTCACATTTGCAGTGATTGTTCAATGTTTGACCTTTTATGTAACCGACCTGGCAGGTAAGTGCACACTGGACCAGAACTTTCTTGATTCACAAGTAGGAGTAATGAGAAGGGAATGGACACCACAATGATGAAAAAGAACATGCAGGTAAGTTTTAGGAAATCCACTGTATTAAACACATAGAAAATAAACAGTTTGCAGCATTCAGTTTTGTTCTCTTATCGTGTCCTTTAAACTGGGTGCACCCTAAATAAATTGTCTTCCCCGGTAATAAAATAAATCAACTTCAATGGTCCTTGGCCAATGCCAAACCACACTGTAAGGATGGCCTAGACCTTTGACATATGTCCATATCTTTGCCTCGTTTTGGTATGATTCAAATAATTGATTCTGCCCACGTTGGTGGTATCTTTTCCTGCAAGAGTCCAAATAAGAGGCCTGAAATACTGGTAACAACTCTTCCTTAAACACCTTGTACCATTCCGCAGGATAGCCATTGCTCCCTGGAGATTTATTATTTTTCAATGAATTTATTGCTTTGATAATCTCCTTCCTTGTAATTTCTGCCGTCAGTCTTTCATTTTGCGAAACGCCAATTGATGATAAATCTTCGATTTAAAAAAAGTTCTCACTACTTCCTCATTTGCAGCAAGTGGTTGTGTATACATTTTCATAGAACTTCTGAAATATTTTCTCTATACCATCCGGTTCATGTATTATCTCATTGGTATGTGGATCCCTGATTTTCTGTATGGTACTTATTTCTTGCTGTTTTCGTATACGTTTTGCTAAGTTTTGTTGCTCTGGGGCCAATCTCATAATTTGTCTCAAATACGCATCTTTCCGTATTCATCCAATATCTTCCGTATTCATCCAATAATATAATTTATCTTCATTTACCATTTGCTTATTGCAGAGAGTTTCAGATATGCTTCTTATATTTTTAAGTAGTGTGATCTTAGCTTTTAACTTTCCTGGAACAACCTCAACCCCCCCGCACAAATTAAAATACCCACCTTCTCTGCTGCTATAACATTAAACAAGGTTTTAAAGTGTATCACTTTCTGGCGGTGAGTACACATTTATCAACATAAGAGATTCATTTTCCAATTCTCCTCTCAATATGCATCTTCCCTCTTTATCATTAATTTCCTTTTCACAAACAAATTTAGTTGAATTTGGAATTCATTTGATGATCCCCATTCTACATCCTTGTGTGGAAGTACTATAATATGATTTCTAAAATCAAGCTTTTTAAATATTTATGCTCTGACCGAGACAGGTTGGTCTCCTATAAAAATTACATGTTTTTTTTTATTTCATAACCGTTCCCCTCTTTTTAGGCGCATTTAAACCATTCAACACTATCAGGCCATTAGATACCATATTGCTTCACTGTTTACATTTGTTTTCCCAAGCAGCTAGGAAGGACATGAACAAAAACAGACAACATCCTGAACTAAATGGAACTTCCATTTGGGGTTTGTCCTTTTCTCCCCTAATTCCCTGTTGGTGGGTGGATGGGAAATCCTACCCTGTAAGGGCCCGTCCCTAGACCCAGGGTTAGACCCGTTAAATGTTGTCAAACCCCATCTAGACATGTCCAACATTTGACTCGCCCAGCTGGTAGTATCACATGAACTAAAAAAAACGCAAAGGGTTGAGGTCTAATTTTCATAGTCTCATTAATCCAGAATGAGTTCTTTTTTCAATGTAACTTATATCCTTTTTACCTTTTTTGATGATAAGATATTAAGTGTCCAGCTTACTTTGGTATCCTTGTAACTTATCCTTCGCTCGTTGTGCCGCTGCTTCATACCTTGATCTGCCACATCCCATTCGCTGCCATCCCAGGGTGCTGCGGTCTGCTCCTCTGCTAGCTCCGCGTCCTCGCTCGGTTCATCCACGGTTAATCCCCTTGTTGTCATATACCGGGTAGCATCCCTCGCGTTGTCGTAGCTCTTACCGCCGTTACCCGAGTGGATCCATATTTTCGTGTAAGGGCTTTGAAAACGAATCCTTCTTTTTAGTGTCTTCTTGGTATCAAGGCAAGTTTTACATTTTTGGACAATTTCCGTTGGATAGTCATGGCCAAATTAGATTTTCTTGTTACCGACCTGTATTGCCTTCTTCTGCCAGACTTTTTGTAAAACCATTTCCTTGGTTTCAAACTTGTGAAAATTCACTATTGATCTCGGAGCACCGCCTGGGCCTGATTTTCTTGTTGGAGCTTTGTGGGCACGTTGGATGTATAAATCAGCTCCTTCAGGTAACTCCAGCTCTGTTTTAAGAAGTTGGTCCTGGTAGCCTGTAATGGAGCCTCCCTTTGTGTCCTTGGGCATTATCTATCCGGAACCTCGATTGAAGGTCAGTTCATTTATTCTGCATCTGATGTGTCTGTTTAGTTAAGTTCACGAGCAGTTGGCTGTCCTTTGTTACTTTCTATGAGTTTGTGGTCAATATGTTGCCACAGGGTACCGGCCTCCTTGACTCGTATAACTTTTAATTTCATCCTTGAATTATGTCAACCCGTTGCAGAGCTCCTTCTTGAGGTCTTGTATGTCGTTGCTGATGCTATCTAGCCCTGCTCTTAATGTTTCATTCTGATCCGTAGTCTCTGCTACTTCACCTTCACGCTCACCTTCTTCATGGTCAGAGACCACCTCCATTGTAGGCTGTTCAGTTTTCTTTCAGTTTTTAGTGTTTCTCTGACTTCAATATCCACTCATTTCCAAGTTTATATTCTTTGTATGTCGAGTTTCTCGATTTGAGTAGATTTATTTTTACAGACTTGGGTGGCCCAAAAACTAAACCTATCCATTACCCATCTTAGAGGAAGTTGCAAGTGCTGTTTTAAAGTAAATGAGCATTGCACATCAACCAGCTCCATCTGCAAGATGCTCTCATCAATACAGAAATGGTCTCTTTTGACAGTCTGACAATAAATTGAATATATTTTGATTGTGGACTACTTTGTGTAAACATATTTTTGGATGTCTTCTTGGGTTTTGGGGAGCAGTGATCAACATTATTCACAATTTATCACCCATTCTATAGACCAAATATCATCAGCAAAGTTGAATTAAACTTTTATAATTCATACGGTCGGACAGTGTCTTATCTTAAGTTGGGTAACTGATTCTGAACC